>NC_134487.1:149070467-149092967 GCF_040206685.1 Ascaphus truei
TGGCTGCTCGTTGGGGGCTGGCTCATATAGAGCCTGGCCGCGCGCCCACAAAGCCTGGGAGCGCGCGCCAATCAGCAGTCAGGTAGGGGGAGGTTTTTTTTTTTCAGCCAGCGCGAGCAGGGAAATTTCAGTGCGAGCAGGGAAAATTTATAAAAACAAAACACGTGTGGTGCTTGGGCCAATAGTTACTCGCCCGGGGGTTAAATCCACCCGCCCCGGGCGTGTAAATGTATAGGATTGTCGAACACTGTATATATATATATATATATATATATATATATATATATGTATAACAAAAAGCAGCAGCCAGCACTCCAAGCAACAAATGTAAAGTCAAGGTGCATGCTCCATAGAAATCAATATAGAAACCCTGTCTTCCCATAAGAAAAGGCACAAAAGCAGCAACACTCAGATAAAGCAAAAAGACATGTATTAGCAGTTACAAAACAGCACACTATAAACCCAACGTTTCGGTCCTAGGCAGGACCTTCCTCAGGGGGGTGCTACCAGACAATGACACCCAGAGAACATATATACCCCATAGTTCACCATGTGAGGACAATTAGAGGCAGCTAATTGTACAATCCTGGAGCTCCACGAGTGCAATCAGTGTATGAGGTAGTACGGCGGCCATCTTGGAAATCAGGAGACAGAGCAATGTATGCTATCTCACATGGGCAGATGAGTACAGGCTCCCCCGGTGGACAAAAAAATCCTAGCGTCCAATGTTGCTAGGAAACGCATGTGTGGCGTCATAAAGTCCTGGGAAGTCAGCTCAAAGTAAAGTTGCGCATGTGCAAGGCTCTGTGACAGGAGCGCCGGGGAGGGGAGGGAGGTGGGGGAAGGCACAGATAATACTTACTGTGTCCTCCATCCTCCATGGGAAAAGAATGGCTGCTCGTTGGGGGCTGGCTCATATAGAGCCTGGCCGCGCGCCCACAAAGCCTGGGAGCGCGCGCCAATCAGCAGTCAGGTAGGGGGAGGTTTTTTTTTTTCAGCCAGCGCGAGCAGGGAAATTTCAGTGCGAGCAGGGAAAATTTAAAAAAACAAAACACGTGTGGTGCTTGGGCCAATAGTTACTCGCCCGGGGGTTAAATCCACCCGCCCCGGGCGTGTAAATGTATAGGATTGTCGAACACTGTATATATATATATATATATATATATATATATATATATATATATATATAAAAATGAGTTAAGTTATGGTGAGTAAAAAAAGTGACAGCTATATTTGCATATATATATATATATATATATATATATATATATATATATATATATATATATGTATATGTATATATATATATATTATGACTTCCTGGGTCCTGATTCTGGCTTTCTTAATTACCTCTGCCTGCTGTTGCCCTTATTCTGGTCTGTCTGACAATTCTCCGGCTTGCCTGACTACCTCTTTTGCCTGCTCTTCCCGGATACTCTCCATTGCCATTTGTGGCACTGATCTGTTGGACTCCTGACTCCAGCTATCTGTTATTACCCCAGGTGATTCTACACAACTGACTCTCCCCATGGATATCCCCCCTCAGCCTAATAGTTTGTGAAGCCAAATAAAAATAAATTGTTCACCTAGAGAGCTATGTCAGAGATACCAAAAATACGCAATGCACTGCAGGATCTTCTTTAATCCCCAACCTGCTGTGTCAAGTCTCCATCCTGCAGGGTCACGTCACCACCTTACAGGCAGAGAAAGCTGTGCTACAAGATGCCATTATCACCTTAAAGAGACAAATAGCTCAGGTGGAGTTGATTACTCAATCCGCTGATCCAGCTCTTATGTTTAATTCAGGAATAAGGTGTTTAAGCAACCACAAAAGCCCTTAACTATCTCCAGTAAGACAAAGGTGTGGTTTCCCTCTCACCCACATCTCTTGTCTATTACAATCTAAATACTGTTACTTTATCTTGAATGCCCAATTCAGAATGCATAATAGTTGTAGCTGTCTCTCTACATCATCCATGTGGATTGGCACTGTAACTCAATCTGCAGAGTGTTGTTTAATCAGTTTTTTTCTCATCACGCAATTTATTACATGCAAGCAAGTGGGTATTTAAAGACAACACTGTGCTGAATACCTCAATCCTGAAGAAGCAATAGAATTTGCGAAACGTGTTGGGTGTCCAAGCTGATCCACCATAGCTCACTCTGACGGCACACGAGTCACACACAGAAGTACTGACGGGACGTGGAGTTTGACGGTGCAGGAGGAATCCAAGAACGGAGTGCAGGCCAGAGTGCTTGAACAGCAGTACACACAGGAAGGAGAACCAAGGACTGAGGGGAGTGGATGGCCACTTAGGAGCAATCTCATCAGCCCAGTTGCAGCAAGCTGTGGATGCATTTCACGATTGAAGGACTCAATAGCACCGTGCATGAAAGCATTGTATTCAACTGCTCTCTATCAAAGAAGTGTTTGTGAGTTGGACATCTCAATTTTTATCTTTTTAAATATTAAAAATGTTATTATGCCATATATTTTTCTGTACTCCTTTACCAAGATGCAGTTCCATACCTCTGAATACTGCAAGAGGAGAGTCTATACCTACCATCCTAGAGGATCACTCTGACCAAGCTAAGTTTGGTACTACAGCCTGTATCAGTATAAAATATTCCAGTGTTTAACACTAATTTCATTTCTTTTCTCTTCTTCTCTCACATTGTATATTGTCCATGTGCCCTGAAACGTCCAAATTTTCTTTGTCATAAACTTTGTGGGGGATTTGGGAATCCCTCTTGTTTGGACTTTGGCAGCAGGTCTACCATCATTGAGCATCTTAGGTTTTGAGATCAACTGTTGATACACTGTGTAAGGGAGTGAAGAGGTTAACTCCCTTCCAGACGGCATGGGTGTTGGATTTCATGCAGATGTGGACAATGAACTCATGACTAAGCTTAAATAAAAGACAGGAAGCTGTCAGAGACAGGGAGACTGCTTTCTTCCACTGAGAGAGAGAGGAAGTGAAAGTTCTCCCAGCCGGGGAGATTCTGGCTGTTATGGACCCTTGGACTGAAAGAAGCAGGCCTGTGGGGTCCAGCTGGGAATCACACCCAGGATAAAGACAAGGACTGACAGATAAGCAAAAACCCTTTATTTGTTACTTTGTTCCATATGCCAGGGCATGTTTTGGGCTGGGAACCAGGTTAGTTGGCCAGCGCCATTAGCTAGGGACCTGCAGGTGTAGGTAGTTTCCAAAACAGGACTAGGATTTTATTTCACTATTTTGTGTTTTACCTTAAAGGGGCAGTAGCCCTAAGGTTTTGGTTGCTGTTTGGTGGCAAATAAACCACTATAGTTAAGCGGAACCCTCTGTCTGTGCATCTATCTGCCCTCGCCTTAAGGCCGCTCTGTGACACACTGTCATATATTAACTCGAGTGTTATTTAGTGTTCATCGATTATATATATATATATATATATATATATATATATAATATATAAAAACAGGGACTGCGCTTAGAGTGAAAGTGAGCAACACCGATAGATAAAAGAATAAAAAATATATATTTATAAAATGAACAAAACAACACTATACGTGAACCATATGAATTAATAAAATAATAAAAGTTATATAAAATTATATGTGTAAATGTTATCAGATGTCAAACTATAACATAATAATAAACTTAATTTAATTAGAAAACCATATGATACTTAAGTCTCCAATATTACTGTAAGTGGATGTATATATCTTAATATGATATAAAATGACCAATATTTGGGAGTACAAATCAATGTATATATACCTGGATGGGACTCACAAATCTTACCAATAAATGATTATATGTTATAAAAATCCTATCTGAGATTGATTAGGTGTGGTGAAGACAGGATAATATTTATGAGTCCTTGAAATAAAATGTCCAATTTGAATATGCACGCTGGAATCAGGCAGCCTTCTTTGTGGGCTCAACAATCTCCCCTTTGACCTGCATAGAAAAAAGAAAAAGAAAAGCGCCCGATCCTGGTGCAAATACCGTTAAAATTATATTAATCTCGGATTATTACATTGATCTTTTTAACGGTATTTGCACCAGAATCGGGCGCTTTTCTTTTATATATATATAAAAGAATATATATATATATATTAGGATGTCTCCGTCACAGCGTAGGATCTTGTGTCCCAGATTAAGACATGAAATTTAGTATTTCTCTATATGGTGTTTATTTACAAGGATTAAATAATACACTAACAGGCCCACCGTCCCTTTAAGTCAAAACAAAATCATAAAACAAACGCCTACTCCTCTTAGGAGACTAACTACACATTCAGCTTCAACCCTTACTACCTGGATGGATAGCTAAGCTGGTTACCACCCCAAACAGTTACTATTATAGCTGAACATATACAGTCTCTGAACACAGCAATAAAATGTTTCACTTATCTGTTACTCCAGGGTTTGGAGCAGATGTCCCCGCTTCAGCGCGGTCTTGTGTCCTTCCTTCCTAGGGGATATCAGCCCATCAAGAGCTCAGAGACTCTCTCCTTTGTAAGTCCAATGTTAAGGATGGGACATCCCTGCTTCATCACGGTCTCGCTTCATTCTTCTTCCTGGGATTAACAACCAAAGCAGTCCCAGCAGGCTCAGCGACCACCATCCAGCGAGCCTAGGGTACTGTGCTAGCTTCACATAGTGGGGAGAACTCTTCTGGGAACAGCAGTCAGTCTCCTTGTGTATAGTCACCTCCTGACTTTTAAAACTCCTGAGCTATCAGGAGTTTAGCCTGCTCAATTAGCCAGCATCTGCTGCTGGATTCACTATGGAGTTTAAATCTTTGTGTGTTGGAAAGTCCCATAGCTGCCCTATTCCTGCCCCTAGAGGATAGTGATGGTATCACAATATCCATACTTGTTAAGGTGTTATAGCGCTTTCAAATTTTGGTTTTTACAAATCGTACATGGACTGCATTTTTTCGAGATTTCTCGCTCCTGCTCAAACACATCGAGAATGAGCTGCAAAAGTAAAAATTCTCATGCTGAGTTCATTTCTTTTTATTCCTATTTGGATGGGGGTGTGGGTTACTATTGGATTTTTCTTTTAGATATTTCCCACCCTTTACATCCAAATAGGAATAAAAAGAAATTAACTCAGCATGAGAAAATTAATTTCAGTGACAATGGAAGTCATTTCACTGATCACCATCCCACTAATTATCAATATAGGGATAGATCTCCAATTGATAGACCCCATGATGGTCAAAATGTAACTAATTTTAGACAAAATTCTTTTTTAGACCAACGCCAGGGCCGAGCACCATTTCAAGAACGGTGGAGAGGCCCCAGAGGCCAACCATGGAGGCAAAATCCAGTAAGAATAGAAAGGAAAAGGTCAAGAACAGAAAAGTCAGAGGAAATAGAGGAGGGTCAATGAAGAGAAAGAGAAAGAAAAAGATCAGACAGAGGAAGGGACTGGTAAAAAGTAATGTATTCAACATCAGTGACACCCATCTCCAAAAAGTAGAACTCGATGTCCTTTCCAGAGGCCTAAATTTTGCCCCTGTAAATGGACCGAACATGTTCAACACATTTGTAGACGTACACAAGTTCTTAAGGAAAATAACCTTAAAGGCTTTAACTAGTTTCTTTTTATCATAATCATCAGCGATGCCCTGTACTGTAGTGAGGGTCTTCCTGCTGTGAGTCGATCGGTGATTTCACCAGGTCTTAATAACTTGGTGACAAAGCCACCACTCACACCCTTCAAAAAACCTTCAACATTCTATCCAAAAGCAATTAAGGGAAACTATATCGGTACGTTTGCAGAGATGGTAATTTCTGATCTAGAAAAGGCAAGCTTGGATTTCAAAAATCCTAGGCAGAATTTGAGCAAGGAAGAGAAAGAAGCAGTCAAGCCCCTTGATTGTAATAAAGACATTGTTATAAAGGCGGCGGACAAAGGGGGAGGGGTGGTTGTGATGAACTCCTCTTATTATAAGGAGGAGTCACTAAGAATTCTAAATGATAGCACCCCATATCAGAAATTAGAGAGTAATCCAACAGATCTCTTTAAAGAGGAATTGTGGTTCATTTGGACCAGGGATTTCGGGATGAGATTATTACCAAACGAGAACTGGAATTCCTGACTATAGAACAACCCAGGATTTCAGTTTTCTATTTCATCCCAAAAATCCATAAAAGCCTCACCAGACCCCCCGGAAGACCCATAATATCTGTGATCCGTTCCCTTACCTCGAATCTTTCCCAATTCCTAGATTTTCTCCTCCAGAGATATGTCATACAGGTCCCTTTGTATTTAAGAGACACGGCACACGTATTAACCATACTATAAGAACTAGTGTGGACTGATGAATGTTGTTGGGTTACGTGTGACGTGGTATCACTCTATACAGTGATCGACCACGAGATGGGACTTAATGCCATCAAGAGAGTTCTGGAAAAAGATATCATTGTTGATGAGAAACTAAGAATGTTCATTCTAGATGGAATTAGATTCATCCTAACTCATAACTATTTCTGCCATGATCGTGGCTTTTACCTCCAGACATGCGGCACCGCGATGGGCACCAGGTTTGCACCAAGTTATGCGAATTTGTTCATGTCCATATGGGAGGAGGATAAAATATGGACCTCCAACCCATTTGGTGCAAACCTGGTGCTTTGGAGAAGATATATCGATGACGTGCTGTGTGTCTGGAAGGGGTCATCTGAGGAACTTGAATTTTTCAAGGAATATCTCAATAATAACGAATTGAATTTGAGGTTTACCTTTAGTCATGATAGAACCAACATTAAATTCCTTGACCTTTCCCTCTATATTGATAAAAACGCAATTAAAACTAAAACCTACCATAAGGAAGTAGACGCCAATACTTATTTATTGGCGTCTAGCCACAACCACCCTAAGTGGCTACAAAATATTCCTAAGGGCCAAGCCGTTAGAATCAAGCGGAATTGCTCTGATGATAAGGTCAATGACCTTAGGGACAGATTCTTGGAGCGAGACTACAAGAAGCGAGATATAGATTTTGCTATCTCTGAGGTAGACAAAATAGATAGGAGAACTCTTGTATGTAAGGATTCATTGAGATCTAAATCCCAAGACCGTGACCAATTCCCTATGTTTATCACCCAGTATAGTGGTTTGGCTCCCGTTATATCCCAGGTTTTTAAAAAAACATTGGGGTATCCTTCAAAGGGATCCAATTCTCAAGAATTATCTTCCAGACCAACCCAAAATAGTGTATAGACGTGCCAGGAATTTAAAATCCCGGCTGTCCCCCAGTTGCCCTCTTGATAATCTTAGAGACCGTCAAGTCACCTGGCTTAATGGCCTAAAGGGGTACTATGTTTGTTCAAAGTGTGTTGGATGCAAACATACTGCACCGACACACTTTATTCGAGCAAATACCCAGTATGTACCTGGCAGATACCTGGAATGTGCCGTTCCTCACCTCTGACAAGCCCCGTTGCGTTTGCCTTCCCAGTCTGGGTTCATGCCTGGCTGACGGGCGGCTGATCTGTTAAATGATAATGATTAGGATTTAATAGGCTGCAATGCTTCGCGTGTCTACCAGATGGCATAAATTCATGAATTGTAATGCAGTATATATATATATACTGTGCAGTATTGCAGCCAGCGGGAATAAAATGCTTCAATCCCTGCCTGGAAAATAACGCAATGCACTCGGGCAGAAAACAGTCACAAACCTCAATACACCCGGGTATACCCGAATTCGTGGGACTAGCCGAGCTCGAATAAAGTGTGTCGCCAGTGTAGCGTGAAAAGCAAATGTTTTAAATCCAATGTCACTGGAATCAGTTATGATATAGAGACCTTTATTAATTGTAAGACCGATTTCTGCATGTATCTATTACAATGCCCATGTGGGTTGCAGTATGTTGGCCGCACTGGGAGACCGCTCAAATGGCGTTTCGCTGAGCATATATATAACATCAAAAGGGGTCTTGAGACCCATAGTGTCTCTAATCATTTTAGATTAAAAGACAACCAGAATCCTGAGGGCCTTACCTGCATGGGCAGATAATCTGAAGTCTAATTGGCGTGGGGGAGACAGACTTGGCATTATATCCAAACGAGAAAGTTATTGGATATATGTCCTTAAAACTCTGTCTCCCCTAGGCCTTAATATAGACTTCGATTTGGCAGCTTTTTTGAAAGATCCTTAAGAAATCTGGATGTCTAGTTTTCAACATTTATTTTTTATAATGGGTTAAATACCACCACAATATCTTTTTATCTTTTTATTGTTTTTTTATTAATATTGTTTTTAATAGCTTTTTAGCGACAGGTATGTCAGTTAAGGAACACTTAACCCCAGCAGCTTTCACGTTACACTGTCAGCCAGCTTGTGTCCTTAGTGATCTGTCAATCACAACACATACACCCATTTGTGGGCGAGTTTACAAATTATACACTGTATTTAAATAGTTCATTCACTAAGCTCCAACATCCCCTGAGGAAGTGACATAACGTCACGAAACGCATAGGGAGGAGGAGCTTAGTATTTCACGTGTGTGCCTATCCATTGCTGATCCCATCCGGCGCTCGAGAGTGACCCGCGCTGCTGACGTCATCAATCGGCGAGCCGTGTGACTGTGTGGGTCTCATGTCTAGCCGGGTTGGAAGCAGGTTGCGGACTGCATCCGTTGGCAGCACTTTGTACCAATACAAATTGTAAGTGTTGGTAGTGTGTTTGTTTTAAATGTAATAAAGTGTAAGTACATATTACACTAGGCTGTGTTTCATATCCCTGCACGCTTAATGCGGCGGCTTATGCTGGATCCGTGAGGGCGCCATCAAGCACCAGGGAAATCACCCCATTCAACCACGTGGGGTTCGTGGATATCGAGGTGTACACACGGCGCAGCACAAATTCTCTCCCTTGAACAAGCAAGATTTCATCTTGTAAGTTTGGGTTTTTCCCATCTTAGTTAGGACTGTTGTTGTCTATATACTGCGCAATTGGTGTGTCTTTGTCGTTGTATCATTACAGAGACAATCTGTATCACTTTCTGAAGACTACCCAAGTCATTCAGAACTTCATTGGTTAACCCACCCATTTGCCAGGACTGTTTTTACATCAAGGACTGTCTTTTGGATTATGGTACTGTGGACATTAACTTACTAGTGCCGGGGATATAGCTTTTTGTATATGTATATGTTTTGTTAGATTTGGAACCGTCTATTGTTTGCTGTCCCCTTGGCCGCTGATTTTCACATATTGTTACACTTTGCACATTTTGTTTTAGTGTTGAATATCACACCCCATTAGCTAGTTGGATCAAGCGCTGATAGAGAGTGTTATTAGTTAATGTAACAGAGCAGTATGTATGTTGCAAGTCAAGCGGTGCTGTTCAAATCGTAATCAAACAGTAACAGTCCCACAAAGTAGTATTATTTATTTATTTATTTATAAAATGTTTTACCAGGAAGTAATACATTGAGAGTTACCTCTCGTTTTCAAGTATGTCCTGGACATAGTTAATATGACAAATAATACATGGTTAAAAATACAGTTACATAAATGAACAGGGTATACATTATATACAATACACTGCATGCACAGTTAGAGAAGATGTATATTATAGGCTTATGTAACAGTTACAGACCAGATTAAAATGTGAGACAGCCTTAGTTTTGAATTAACTTAAACTGGTGGTGGATGTGAGAGTCTCCGGTAGGTTGTTCCAGTTTTGGGGTGCACGGTAAGAGAAGGAGGAGCGGCCGGATACTTTGTTTAGCCTTTGGACCATGACCAGTCTTTTGGAGTCTGATCTCAGATGATAAGTGCTGCATGTGGTGGGGGTGAGGAGCTTGTTCAGATAGATGGGTAGCTTGCCCAGAAAGTATTTGAAGGCAAGACAGGAAAGGTGAACTTTGCGCCAAGACTCGAGTGATGACCAATCTAGTTCTTTGAGCATTTCGCAGTGATGTGTGTTGTAGTTGCATTGGAGAACGAAACGACAAATTGAATTGTAGTGGGTGTCAAGTTTTCTAAGGTGGGTTTGGGGTGCCGATCCATATACTATATCTCCATAGTCTATAGTGTATCCCTTTAAAGTGAACATAGGGGAATGGTAAGGGACAGAACATATTAGCATCTAATGGTTAAATAGTTAGTATTGGGTGATTCATTGGTCAAAAGTTTGGGGAGCAGAATTGGTCACATAGTACTAACCACGTTCTAGAGTATTGCCTCATTATTTTTTCACTGCAGTACAGCAGTAAAATCCCTGCTGCTCGAAGACAAGGCTGTAAATCAGGCTGCTGTGTGGTCCACTTACTATGAACTCTCTGAGAGCCGCACAGCGAGGAGAGCCACTTGTAGGTGCGGAAGAGCTGCATGCACCCCATGAGCCACAGGTTGCTGACCCTTGCGCTACGGCAATGAAGGGGTTAGCTACCAGTGCCCGGTTTATTGTGGGTAGTGGTGGTGGGTGAAGGTGGTATTTGGCCCATGGTGGGTGTTTAGGCCTTGCGGGGGAGGAGCTGCGGGAAGAATGAACCCTTTCATTACCTTAGCAGTTACTACTGCTAAGGTAATGAAGGGGTTAATCCCTCCCTCTACCCGCCCGGTAGGTATAAACACCCACTACAGGCCAAATACCACCTTCACCCACCATCGTTACCCACAATAAACATTAAACACAATACTAGCCAATACACTCATTTATTGCCAGTGTGGTTACCTGTGCCTTCAATGGGAGCAAAGATAACCACAATGGCAAGGAAGGGGCACCCCTCTACCCCCAACAACCATAACATTACGGTACAGTAATGAGCAAAATTACTATTATCCAGGTCTGGATAATATCTCATTTGCCCATTCCAAATAAAACAGTATCCAGCCAGCAAAAAGTAAATAAAACTTCTACTTACCCCTGTTAGGATGAAGACTGTCCTCATCTTCCTCCCTGTCCTTGACCTCTATTGGCAGGACCACAACAACAAAAAAATACAATCTAATGGCCCACAACCCCTTAACACCTTAGCGGTTAGTAATTAAGGGGTTAACACCCCTCTCCCGCAAGCCACCCGGGCAGCCTAACCACCATCCCCAGGGCAACTACCCCACCCACTACTCATTGATTGGCACAGTGGTACATCATGCCCAAATAATATGGGCACAATAGGGCTTACCTGCGCGACCCAGCAGCCTATCGCACGTCCTCTCTTGTTCCGCCCCACTTCCCATTGGAGGGAGGTTCCTTAAATACCTGCTCAGTCCAGACTATCATTGCTGAGCATAATCTTGTGTGACGCCGTGCCGTGCTGCATTTGGTTCCTTCTTCCTTGTTCCTGATCTCCCTGCTGCCTGACCCTGCTTCGTTTCTGGACTCCTCATCTCTCCAATTCTGACCTGGCTATGTACGACCATCATGATATCTACTACCCTGACCTTTGAAAAGTACACCGATGATTCGCTACTCTCCAATCCTGACCTTGGCTAAGTAATCCAATGATCCGCTACTCTCCAATCCTGACCTGGCAAGTATAATGATTACTCTACCTTCCATACTCCTGACCCATCTTGCAAAACTAATTTTCATCCTAGGCACGCCCGCGTGGCTGTGGGTTGATGTTTCTCATTTCCCTACCTTAGCACCGTGTTCGCGATTAATTTGTGGTGAGCTACACATTACACTAGCAGAATTATTTGGGGGTTTTGTGGAGCGGTCTCGCTCAGTCTGCCGTTCTCTTATCCTGAAGGTCCATTCTGATACAGAGGGCAATCAGTTCCTACAGATCTATGGGGATGTCCCGGCAAGTCAGTTTATAGCATATATTTTTATCATCAATAGATGAGAAACATAGTCAGGTTTCAACCTAATATGCATTGTGGTATGAGGTTATATACATTTATATACTACTGATTAGGTTTAAGAATTTTTTGACTTAGACATACAGCGGTTTGAATAATGTAATTAAATTTATACAGATTGATTATACAGTATATATGATTCATGGTAGTCTATCTATGTAGACTGAGTTTTTGATTGTTTTTATTCTTTTTTTCATCACATTTTTTCATTGTTGTTGTATAACACATATGTTGTATAGAGAGATGTATATCTCTTTATGTTTTCACCTAAGTATTTTGGCTTAAGTGTTTTGCCTGTGTGTTATTTCTGATTAATCACATTCTTGTAGGCAACTCTCCTTCATTTACATACTAACATCTGACAGGAATTACAATCACTTATGTGATTTGAAGATGTCTGAATGAGGGATTTGAGATGCTATAAAAATGTGATTCACTACTTACTTGTTACTCTTTGATAAAGCACCCTGCGTGTGAAACGCGTTAGAGTGACAGAATCAGTTGTGTTCTGTCCATGTTTTAATATGACTAAACCCTTCTGAATTATTCTCCCCATGACTGACGCTGTGCACCAGTTTTTTCCCTTTTTGGGAGTTTCTACATGCTGATTTAACTTACTTGGGAGCACGCAGACCGGAGGATTTAAGGGCTGCTTTTAGACTGTAGGCCACCGTATGATACCTTTTACTACCCACCCGGCGAGTGATGATGTACAGCTGACTGGAGAGAGAGGCTGAGAATCCTATCGGAGCATCCAGGGGATGGAGTGCTGTGCTGCAGAGGACCGCTGCCAGAAGGAGTGGTGAGCAGGGGGATACCGAGACCCTACAACTCGACATCGCCAGTGCCATAATTGATGAGCCAGTTGAGGTACACATCCAGATAGCACACACGGAGTGGTTGATTACCAGACCCCTCAGAGACGCACCAGCCACGTTACTCTCCACTTAACAGCTGATCACCAAGCCGTGAGTAATTCACATTGAGGGAAGGAAACCCTCTCTGTTTACAGCCTTTTTTCCTCTGATCCATAAGGCCTCGGCCATGTTACCTGCTGGCGTGCTGAGGCGCGCTGAGTCTCAGGGAAAGTGTGTGCTTTCCCTGGCTTTAGTGAGCACGCCATCAGGGGGCGAGCCAGGGGTGGGCCAGTGACGTCACGGAGCTGGTTCGCCCTTATTGGGCGAACCGCTCACGTGACCGGCCCTGCGCGCCGGCAAGCGGGGAAATCTAAAATTCTGGTAAGACCTACACTTCTGTGCGCTTGCGGAAGCATAGGAAAGCTTCTACTAAAGCCGCTCTAATTGCGGCTGTAGGTCTCAGTGCTGAGTGGGAGCGTGCCTCAGCATGCCTCCGCCAGCAAGCAGCAACCATGGACGAGGCCTTAAACAGGTGAGGGACTTTTGAGCACCGGAGTTAGGAGCTGATAGCTCTGATGTCTAGATCTCTTAGCGTAGCTTAGAGAATCGTGTAGAAGGGCAGAAATCAGCGTATTTAGCTGATCGGACGTGTTTGGTGGAACTTAGAAAAATTTCTGAAAAAAAGCCCGTTTAAGAGCGTAAAGTGCCTGTTAGCGCTGCTCTGTGAATTGTGCTGAGCGCAATATCACATTCTAAAAGCACTTTGCGCTCTTAAAGTCACTTAACGGAGCTTAGTGCATAGCTCCTATAGTGTGGTAGGAGAGGAATTGTACAGATAATCAATTTCTTAATCTAATAGCATACCCAGAACAGAGCCCTCCTCAATTAGGTCTCTAAATTCTCTCATGAATCTCAAGGTGGGGCCAGTTTGTAGTACTGCATAATTCAAAACTCAAAAAGATAAATATAGAATATATATAGATAATATAGAAATTACTAAGGATAACCTCATATACAATAGTGTGTTACATTTATAAACATTCTCTATAATTAAAGTGGGAACAGTATAATGTATCACCTAATTAATGTTTATTAGATCAATTCAAATCATCCGTACCAAAAAAATTAAGTGTGGTAATGTGCCATATCTAGACTGCCGGATTATGTTTATTGAGTAGGTTATATATGGATTCAAATGTAAGTGCATGTACTGAGGATATTGCAACATGACAGTGTTGCCAGCAAGTCCTCATATTGTCTCCTTTAATAGGTATCACTAAACATTATGTTCGATTAGATTCTATAAAGCAGAAGGAAGGGATACAAAAGTTCTCTTGCATAAAGAGCTATTAATGCTGTTCACAGAAGGTGTTTGAAATCACAATCTATATTTAGCTCCTTAGATATCAAAGTATCCAAGGTAAAGATCCAAAACGCATAACTGTGATTCAGGGCATTAATTTGTCTAATGTACCTGAAGAGCACATGAAAAAATGCTTGGACATAGGATGTGTCAAATTCCTTTTGGAAATACATTTCGTCACATGACTGGGACATTTCAATGCATAGGAGATACCGGCACCCCATAACGGGGCCTGTATCTCGGGAAGCAGGGGGTCCCCGAACCAGAAAACAACACGGTTCTGCTTCGGAAACCCCCTGCTCATCTACACTAGTAATAACATGTAAATTTTATTATTTTGGCCGAGATTTGCGTAGAGAGAGGCAGCTCTCTCTCTGCAGCAGAATCAACACGCCGGGTGAGCCCTTTTCAGAGGGCCGATCATCTTGTCGCTAGCTACTTGCCATGTTTGAAAATGTTGCTATCACTGGTATTCAGGGCTTTCTGCATACCATGATAGCAATGCTGTCAAAAATGGCTAATTAAAATTGGGTAAATAATAAAGGAGCAAGAACCCACTTGAAGCACTCAGTATCCCCTAGATGTATAATGAAATATTTTAAAAATTATTTTTAATGCTAAACTAATTAAAATAATGGGTTTTAAAATTCAACAATTGACACACATATATATAAACCCTGTGATGAGTATATAAGATACTCTGGGTCAATATAATAGAGGGAACGTTTGAGGAATATTAGATCAAAACGTTCCCAGGGATTCGATATGCAGTATTCCCTATTAGTGGTAATTAGGTATGCGCTGGTATAGGAAGAGGGCTAGCTGATAGCCTGTCTAAAATAACAGACAGGTCACAAGGTGATAACGTTGAATGGTGTGAGTCTCATCATAATTGCTAAGTACAAGCAAAAAGATCAGCACAATAAAACCAGTGTGTCCTCACTTAGCGCACAAAAATAGATCCGATGGTAAGGAAACAATATTATAGGCTCTGTATATAAACCCACATATACCCCCCTAATAACAGCTAATAGGCTCCAAGGGTAGAAGAGCTAGCTATTAAACACAGAACATAAAATACAAAGGTACATAGATTCCTATAGACAGTGTGGTTGTCGGTATACCTGTGCACATATTTATGAATGTGCTTCCACTGTCAGGAATTCTACTACCATTAATAACCTGTGTTTAGTATTGTAAGACCTTTCTTAGTTAGTCAAAGAAGGTTCCTTGGTGGATATAGGGTAAGGATTGAACAGTGAGGCTAGTAAAAATACTGCCAATATGCAGCAATGAACACACTGATAACTGATTTCTCACTGAGCATATGATTAGTAGATCCAGAAATGACTGGTCAGTCACATATGCTCCATAAGTATACACACACTAATCACCTAAAAGATAGCTTGTAAACTCCATACATATAGAGAGCTACTATCACTAATTGACACAAACACTGTGGCTAATCTACCCCTAGAAACGGTGTGGCTGTTGGTATACCTTTGCACATATTAATGAATGTGCTACCACCGTTAGGAGTCTGTTAACCCTGATGATACACTGTATCAAATGAAAATCAGGTAGCTCTCCCCTCACCCAGCGTCACCGAGTCACCACATAGACTCCTGCCCAATTTAGAACAGAGTACACGCGAGCCGTCTGGCAGCTGTTTGCTGTGCAACTGAAAATGCTGCCACGTGAATACTGACGGCGCGCGTGCACGTGACGGATGCCGACGCGTGCGTTTCGCGATTAGAAACACTTTCTCAAGGCTCATTATACATCTAGGGGATACTGAGTGCTTCAAGTGGGTTCTTGCTCCTTTATTATTTACTTAATACGTTACCCATTAGCACCTTACCCCCCATACACTCACTTTATTCAGCTGTAGCGGGGTTCTTCACTAATGATCTAATTAAAATTGGGGCAAATTTTTCTATCGGACTTTACTGCATAAGGCCCTTAATCTGGGATTCCCCACCAATCTTGTATGTTTTTTTCCTGTTTGACTTACCTGATTGGAGGGACGTGAACGGGAAATCTGGGAAACTAAGCAGCTGATAAATTGAATTGCTGCAACACAGCGATGTGGTGAAGAAGAATTCATACTGGCCCACGCTGGCAATTTAGGAGAGTTTCCAACAGCACCTATGACCCCAGATACTAATGAGATAAACTTATGCCTTTCTTATTGCTGATCGAATTCCAGGGGAGCGTCGTGGATACCCAAAAAAAGAAAATATATATAGTGTAATACAGCAACACAGTGTTAATCAAAATATATAAGGGGTTGCCAAATCACTACTCACAAACGAAGTAGATTTTAAAGCATTGGTTCATTGATTGTCTGGAACTGTGAATCATCCCAGTCAGGTGCGGTATATAGGGTCAGCAATCTCATGAAAAAGAGAAAACAGCCATGGTGCAAATAGAATAACAAAATTTATAAAAAGGTCACGAATGGAGGCTTACATAGATCTTAAAAGTAAAGGCAGTATACAGCTGGGTCTTTAGTGCGTCGCAGACTCTCACCGCCCAGTACACACTGCTCACAGCTCTCGCGTGTGTGGACACCGTGACGTCACTTCCGGATCGTGTCGTCACAGCTCGCCGGAACGGGGGACATCACCAAGACTCCTTCTGCTTCTCTTCCTCAGGTAAGATGGCTAACGAGCCAGACTCTACGCGTTTTGACGTAATGACGTCTTCATCAGGAGTGGCTAACATATGCTAATAGCTATATATATATATACCCTATACCTAGCTACGATTGGTGCAATTCTAATTAATTCATACACAGTTGTAATTGGTCAATGTCAGGTATACACATACTTCCTGTGAGAAATACGAACAAAATACAGTACTAATTTAAAGATATCAATTACACAATATACAATAAATGCACAGTAAAAAATATTAAAATAAATCAGTATTATATAAATGAACTAAATAATGTTAATCTATATATCAATTAATAGTAAAAATGAGTGGGTATGTTGCCCCCAAAACAACATTGCCACAAAATACAATCTCTAATAAAATACGACGATTGTTGATACCTAATAGCAATAGACAAAAAAGAGCAGGATTAAACATAATTAGCAACAATATATTAAAAAATCTTAAAAATATCATAAAATAAATATATATTAATTAAAAAATATTTATTAATTAAAAAATATTTTTACTTAAAAGGTGTTAAAATGAACTTCTTCACATTATAGGAATACTCCTATATCAAGCTCAGCATTTAGGCCATCAGGAACTAACGTTTTTAATGTAAATATCCAAAAGGATTCCCATTTGGTTAGTTCCTGATCTCTATCTCCCCCTCTCCAATGAGGGAGAACATGTTCTATGGCCATAAATTTTAAGCCTGATATGTCTCCTTGATGTTTATTAATAAAATGTTCGGACAGTAAATGGGTCATCACTTTACGTCTCACATTACCAATATGTTCAAGTATTCTAATGTTCATTTGCCTCTTAGTTTTCCCAACATATTGTAACCCGCATGGGCACTCAATAAGGTATACAATATAGCTGATTCTACAAGTTATATGTTTATTAATAGTATACTTTCTTTTAGTAACATTTGAAACAAATTCATATTTATCCTGGGCTCGATGAGCACAAGCCTTGCACATAGTGCATCCAAAAAAGCCTTTGATATTCGGCATCCATCTATTAGTTGTAACATTATTTTTAGGCAATGCACTTGGTGCAAGTTGATCTTTTAATGTTCTTGCCCTTTTAAATATAATCACCGGCTTATCTGGGACCATATCACCTATGATCTGGTCATTTTTAATTATATGCCAGTGTTTGTTTACAATGTTAATAATGCTACCGGCTTGTCTATTATAATTAGTAATAAAAGAAAAATTTAAATCATTTTTATCTTGTTTTTGTTTCTTTGCTACATCTTTTAATAAATCATCTCTTTCAATATCTTCTACCTTCTTAATTGCTTGTTGAACAATGTGCCTATCATAATTTTTGTCATAAAATCTTTCCTCAAGAAATTTGGTTTGAAGTCTAAAATTGACGTCATCTGTACAATTTCTTTTTAATCTCCTAAATTGCCCATAAGGAACATTTCGGAGCCAATTTGGATGGTGACAACTAGTTTGCAATATATAATTGTTCTTATCAACGTCCTTGAAGTGTGTCATAGTTTTAATGGTACCTTCTTCAATATAGATCACCAAATCAAGGAAATTAATTTTGTTTTTACTATAATTACAGGTAAATTTTAAATTTAAATCATTATCATTAATATTCGAAATGAATTTTAAAAGGCTCCTTTCATCTCCTCTGCAAATAAAAATGACGTTGTCGATAAATCTGTGCCATAGGACCAAATTCGCACCCAGCTCCGCAATCGACCAAATATGGTTCTCTTCCCATACTGACATGAAAAGATTTGCGTAGCTGGGGACGAATTTAGTACCCATGGCGGTTCCACATTTTTGTAAATAAAAGCTTTGTTCAAACCAAAAATAATTATGTTTTAATAAAAATAATATGCTATCTAAAATAAAATTGGCTTGTTCATGGGTCATATTTGAATCCTGTGATAGTATTTTATCAATTGCCTCAAAACCTCGCTGATGGCTAATGGACGTGTACAAGGATGTAACGTCACCTGTAACGAGATAAAAATAATTTTCCCATATCTGTCCTTTAAGAGTTCTTAAAATATCTGTGGTATCTTTTATATAGGATTTTTGAATCTTAGCGTATTTTTGAAGAAAAATAACTACATAGGCCGATAAATTAGAGGTAAGGGAATTTATACCTGCAATGATAGGTCTTCCCGGGGGATTAACGGGGCATTTATGTAGTTTGGGCAAATAATAGAAAATAGGTCATTTTGGATTAATTAAGTTCAAAAATTCAAATTCTTTATCATCTATATTCCATCATTTTTGCCTCTATTAAGAAGTACTTGAAGTTCTTTTTGATATTGAACTGTAGGATCTTTAGGCAGTTTGTAATATGTAACTGTATCTCCCAAGATTCTTTCAGATTCTTTAATATAATCTTCTCTGTTTAGTATGACTACCCCTCCCCCTTTATCAGCTTGTTTTAAAGCTATTTGTCTATCTTCAGTTAATGCCTTTAAAGCTTCTCTTTCTGGTTTTGTTAGATTGTTAGAAAATTGAGAATTTTTTAACATTAGTTTTTCAAAGTCTTTCACAACCAGATCAGAGAAGACCTCCAAATTTCTACCTTTACAATGGCTAGGATAGAATTTAGATGGCATTTTAAGACCAGAGTGGACCACTTTTTAATTTCTTTCTAGATTAGAAACACCTCTGATATTTTCGTCGGTTCTAATTTCCACCTCTTTAGATTTAAAAAATCGTTTTAATGTCAATTTCTTCAAAAAAAATTGAGCATCAACAAACAGGCCAAAATTATTTGGACCTGCTGTTGGTGCAATTTTTAATCCTTTGGAGATAATCTTCTTTTCTGGTGTGGTTAAAACCTTTGAACTTAAGTTAAAAACATTAGGTGCCTCTCTCATTTTCTGGGGATTTTCCTTTTTTCCTTTTCTTCTCTTTCCTCATTTTCCTTGTTTTTTTCTCGCTTTTTTGTGTACTTTTTGTTCACAGGGGGTTCTTTCTTTCATCCTTGGCAGGTGCATGATATAAGCATACTCCGAGTCACTACCATGAATGAACCAAGATGTTATCCCATCTTCTAAGATTAGAACATAAACAATTATTCCCTGAATATTCTTCTAATATGCTTCTCCTAAAGCTATTGAATGGCTGTTGTGACTTGCAAAAGAATATTTCGTTTTTTGTCATTGTTTAATCCTTGTTTTGATTCTTTCTTGCAGATTTGTTAGGATGATCAACGTGCACACCTTGATCATATAGGAAACACATTCAGTCGCAATGGATAATCAAGGTAATGTACCGTATGTGTTACATTGGCAATACCTGTACCGCGCATGCGCACAAATTCAATATCTGTTCCATACAGTTCATATACCGTTAATTCAGATACACCTATATATCTTCAAAAAAAGTTGGGCATCTTTTTTGATAGGATAAGTATACAGGGACATACCAAATAAATAAACATTGGAAGGATGTTGATCCAGGGAGAAGTCTAATTGCCATTTCTTGGAGTCAGGAAGGAATTTATTTTCCTCCTTTTGTGATATAATTGGATGATATTTCACTGGGGGTTTTAGATTCCCTTCCTCTGGATCAATATACAGTACTGTACTGTAAATACAATTATAAGATATATTATCTGGTGTCTAAATTTAGCATACAGTCGGTTGAATTTTATGCACATGTGTGTTTTTTCAACCTCATTTACTATATGTAACTATGTAATGCGCACATGCATGAATTCAATGAACCACATACAGTATGTGTTCCATACAGTTCACATACCGGTAATGGTCACATTCGCAAATTCAATGAAATGCATAACTAGCACAGTGTAATTCATGCATCTATTGCTTCTTGATTATTAATAAATTACAATCTCACAATTATTTAACAGAATGAAACTGTACAAGAGTCAGCCAGAAGATGTTGATTTAAGAAAATTATATTATTGTAAGAAGTATGTATTATTGTAAGAAGATTGTGAAATAATACAAAGGGACCTATTCACTAAGCGTTCATAAGGCACTTATCACCCACTTATTGCCCAAAAGGCCTACAGTGATTCTGTAAGTGGTGATAAGTGGGCGAAAAAACGCTGAATCGCCCCCCAAATTTTGCTCAAAAAAAAACAATCGCAGAGGGAGTGGTGATAAGTCCCTTTTTGCCACTTTTCGGTATGTTCATAAACTCGTGCAATTCTAGTAGCAGCGATTAGGTTATCGACGCCTACAGCCGCTCTAGAATGGTGAGTTTCTCCCAAAAGCCTCACGCCAGAAAAACTTGGCGTAAAGGTGTTGGAAACCTGCTGAGAAGCGGCAAAATGGCACTTAGAAAAAAAAATGCTTTTTTTCCTGCATCGGATTGATACCGGGAGTTTCAGGAGCTGATACCCATTAATATCACCACCGGAGACCCCCGGACACCCACGGGGATCACCCAGGGATCCCCGACGGCCTATAGTATCAATCCTGTGTATAAAAAATTAAATAGGGTTTTATATGGGGGTACAGGGGGTGGTTTGTGTCTTGGTGGTTAATACTTATTTTAATATAAATTTTATTACAAGTGTATTGTAGAAGGGGGTCCCCGGACTGGAAATCAATGTGGTTCTGCTCTGGAGACCCCTGCTCATTTACACTAGTAATACAATTTTAATTAAAAAAAATAAACATTTCGTGTGAGATATGCACTGGGAGAGGCGTCTCTCTGAGACTCTCAGCAGCAGATAGAACTCGCTGGGTAAGGCCTTTTCAAGGAGCCGTTTATCACATCGCCGGCAACTCGCCCGTTTTGTGAATTTTGCTATCACAGGTAATTAACGCTTTCTAAATACCTTGATAGCAAAGCTCACAAAAACGTTGATTTAAATGGTCCCTTGATTTTTTTAGGAACGTTTAGAGCATAGCCCCCAGTCTGTTATTTAGCGCTGAGCACTAATTTACTGTAATAAAAATGTCATACTTTAAAAAAACTTTTTAGTCATCTGAAAATGTTATTGGGAATAAGGGGTGAGTTACATTGTGGTAACATTCCATTTATATTAAAGACACACAAGCACACTAACACCTTATATCATTACTGCAGAGTACTGTACTATGATTGCCTAAAAAATATTTTTGCTGACGTTTCACAGTTGGCAGAATTGGTGCAGTTTGCCATAATTGCGCCACAAGGTAGAGTTAAATGCTGGGGATTTACACTTGTTTTTGCCAGCACCCAAAAACAGCAAGTCTGGCTAGTTCTGTAATTCTGTGGTGGTTTTACTTTTGCTGTCAAACCTTTGCTATTCTAGATACACTAGTGCATTTCAAGTCCAAAAGACTCTGAAAGAATTGATTCATCCTACCTCATTACATAACAGGAGCAAACACATTATTATTATTATTATTATTATTATTATTATTATTATTATTATTATTCAGTAACAGTGAAGGAGACAACACTAAGATAAATTCTCAGTTTCCGTTCAATTTTTCTTTTAGGCAATGGGACAGTAGGTTTATCACAAAACATGTCACAACAATACATTTGCACATAATATACAGTAGTTAAATTATTATTTTTAGGAAGTATCAGCTAATTACAGTATGTGATCTTGCCTGGCTGGAGATAAATTAAAAATACCAGAGAAAAATGATATGTGTGCTTGTGTTGTGTTTGTATCTAGATAGAAAATACAGACGCTGCACCGTAAACTGCTTTACAACAGTGTTAAATTAATGGAGAGCAATTTAGGATATTCTTTGCATCACATCGGATCATTAGTTTATAAAATTGCTAAGTACCATTTACATGTTTTTATGAAACCATAAAAGCAATGCAA
>NC_134487.1:149097967-149190467 GCF_040206685.1 Ascaphus truei
CCCAAACTGGCACATGATGTGTTAATAGGGACCGACTTTCCCCATTTTCTAAAAATGTGGTCCCCAGCTCAGAATAGCGCCCAGAGTTCAATAGCAGACCATAACGAAGTGTTAGAAGAAACAAATCCTTTCCCTTTTTCAGAAATGGAGGTTGACGAGGGCCCAAATAAGAAGGGGGAAAAGGAGGAGTGCTGTGAAATTCCCTTCCCCATCACTACTTTGGTAGGGAATACCCCAAATCAAGATGTTGATCAGGCACTTACCACCCCAGTACAGGATAAGACCCTCGCTGACCTAGAGGTCAGTCCTGGGAGTTTTAAGAAGGCCCAGTGGGAGGACCCCACATTAGCGGTAGCAAGGGGAAATATACGGGACCAGAATAGTACTCATGGCCAACCAGATAGGTCACTTGCTTACCCCTACTTCGAGGTAGAGAACGACCTAGTATATCGGGTTGATAAAAGAAAATCAGTTACAACTAAACAATTGTTGGTACCACGGACATTCCGTAACGTAGTATTACACCTCGCACATAGTCATCCATTGGGGGGACACCTAGGGGTGGAAAAGACAAAAGAAAAGGTTCTCCGAAGCTTTTATTGGCCTGGGGTTCTGGCAGAAATTACAAACTATTGTTCCTCATGCCCAGAATGTCAGATCACCGCCCCGTTCAAAGCATACCGCAGCCCATTGGTACCCCTTCCCATAATAGAGGTACCATTTGACCGGATTGCTATGGATCTAGTAGGACCCCTAATAAAGTCTGCTAGGGGACATCAGCATATATTGGTAATATTAGATTATGCTACCCGATATCCGGAGGCAGTTCCCCTACGTAGCACCTCTGCTAAAAACATAGCAAAAGAGTTAGTACTTCTGTTTTCCCGGGTCGGAATTCCTAAAGAGATCTTATCTGACCAGGGAACACCATTTATGTCCCAAGTAACAAACGAGCTATGTAAACTCCTAAAAATCAAGCATCTCAGAACCTCAGTCTATCATCCACAAACAGATGGTTTAGTGGAAAGGTTCAATAAAACCTTAAAGAGCATGTTACGCCGGGCGGTCGATAAGGATGGGAAAAACTGGGACTGTTTGTTACCATACCTGTTATTTGCCATTAGGGAAGTTCCCCAGTCATCCACAGGCTTCTCCCCGTTTGAACTATTGTATGGCCGACATCCAAGGGGCTTACTGGATATAGCCAAAGAAACTTGGGAACACGAGGTTACCCCTTACAGAAGTGTAATAGAGCATGTTGCCCAAATGCAGGACCGCATTGCTGCAGTCCTACCCATAGTGAGGGAACACATGGAGAAAGCTCAAGAAGCACAAAGGAATACATATAATAAGGGTGCTAGGGTCAGAATTTTTTTTCCAGGTGATAGGGTACTAGTTCTGGTTCCCACCGTGGAGAGTAAATTCCTTGCTAAATGGCATGGGCCATATGAGGTCTTGGAAAGAGTGGGAGAAGTAAATTATAGGGTAAGGCAGCCAGGTAGGAGGAAACCTGAGCAAATTTACCATATAAACCTACTCAAGCCCTGGAAAGATAGAGAGGTCTTGTTAACCCTAGTACCCCCAGGTCCGTCAGAGAATCAAGAAACTGACCCAGAGGTTAGCATAGCTGAAACACTGTCCGTGCATCAGAAACGAGAGGTCCAGAGTTTAGTGAGAAGGAACAAAGAAATCTTCTCTACACAGCCAGGTAAAACTAACGTAATTAAACATGACATAGTCTCTGAACCGGGGGTCCGAGTTAACCTTAAACCGTACCGAATCCCAGAGGCCAAGAGAGAGGCTATAAGTTTAGAGGTTAAAAAAATGCTAAAACTAGGCGTAATTGAGGAATCCCAAAGTGGGTGGAACAGCCCTATAGTTTTAGTCCCAAAGCCAGACGGTACAACAAGGTTTTGTAATGACTACCGGAAACTAAACGCGGTGTCAAAATTTGATACTTATCCTATGCCCAGGGTGGATGAACTTGTAGAGAGACTGGGCAAAGCCCGATATCTCACAACCCTAGACCTAACAAAAGGGTACTGGCAGGTTCCCCTCACAGAAAGGGCAAAAGAAAAAACAGCCTTCTCAACCCCAGACGGCCTCTTTCAATATAAGGTGCTGCCTTTTGGCTTACATGGAGCTCCCGCCACATTCCAAAGAATGATGGATAAAATTTTAAAACCACATGTTCGGTACGCTGCCGCCTACCTGGATGATGTGGTAATCCATAGTGAAGATTGGCAGTCCCACCTTCCAAAGGTCCAAGCTGTGCTCGACGCAGTTCGGTCTGCTGGACTAACTGCTAACCCCGCTAAATGCACTATTGGTCTGGAGGAGGCCAAGTATCTGGGGTATTCTATTGGTAGAGGGTTACTCAAACCACAAACACTCAAAGTAGAGGCGATACAAAATTGGCCAAGGCCAGTCACAAAAAAACAAGTAAGGACCTTTTTGGGGTTAATTGGCTACTATAGGAGGTTTATTCCCAATTTTGCAACTAAGGCAACCCCACTAACCGACCTCACAAAAGCAAGAGGACCGCTAATGGTAAAGTGGTCCCCCGAAGCCGAACAGGCCTTTAGAAGCCTGAAAGAAGCTCTCTGTGCCCAACCAGTGTTGGTCACACCTGACTTCTCCAAAGAGTTCGTAGTCCAAACCGACGCATCTGAGGTAGGGCTGGGGGCGGTACTCTCCCAGGAGTCTCAAGGGGAGGAGCACCCCATCCTTTATTTAAGTAGGAAACTAAATCCCCAGGAGAAAAATTACTCCATAGTCGAGAAAGAGTGTCTCGCAATAAAGTGGGCTGTAGAGACACTCAAGTATTATCTGTTGGGGAGAAAGTTCCGATTGGTCACAGATCATGCACCCCTTACCTGGATGTGTCAAAATAGGGAGAAGAACGCTAGGGTGACCAGGTGGTTCCTAAGCCTACAGCCCTTTAAATTTTCTGTGGAACACAGGTCGGGGCACAAACATGGCAATGCCGACGGGTTGTCAAGGATGCACTCCCTAATATCCATGGTCGCTCACCCCTCGAGGTCTGAGCTGGGGGGGAGGATATGTGACAGAAACCAGGGGTTGGTAATAAACTCCATATACAGGGCTCCCAGGATACTGAACAGTTTCTGTCCTGTCTAAGCTGAACAGGGCAGCCTCGTGGTACAGGCACTCCATTCCACAGTTTGTCTGCTGCCTGTTTTCTGTCACCTGTCATGCTGATTAGAGTTCAGGTATATAAGACCTGTTTCCTGTTTCCTCTGAGCCCCGCCCAAGAGCCTGGAAGGCTGCTGAACTGCAGAGGGGTGAGAAAGCCTCTTTCCCAAATCGCTTCATTCATTCTGTTAGTTTGTCTAAAGACTGCAAAGGTACTTATTTTGTTGGTGGAAGTGGACAAGCCACTTCCAACTCTGAGTCAGGGACATCTAAGTTTAAGTTATCGCTCAGACGAGCAGTTTTTTGTTTGGCTTTGTTTTCTGTTTAAACTGTGGCAGTCTCAGTGCCTGGGACTGAATAAACCAGGCATAGCCTGTTTAAAGGAACAGTACGTGACGTCTCATCATTTAACCTACCCTAAAAGACCGTGTTCTAACAGTCCCGGACAGACGGCGGAGCCCCGGAGTAAGCCGTTTGTCACAATATATATATATATATATATATATATATATATATATATATATATATATATATATATATATATATATATATTGTGTGTGCATAAATATGTAGCCATGCTGTAAAATGGACTGCAGTTTCCTCTCCTGCTGGCAGTAAGGCCTGGTAAGTTACAGGGATGCCAGCAGTAATCATGGAGGTTTGCCCTCACACCCTGGTGAGGTGCCCTATGTGTGAATGGGAGTGGCTACATACTCTGAGTCCACCATTAGTGACAGCAGAGATGTGCCTGCCTCCTGAGAGATATAAGGCACAGCACTGTTCAAAGTTAGTGTTGTTGGAGAAGGAGCAGGTCTGCGTTGAGACCTGGGGGAAAAGAGGGCGCTAGTGCTGTAACTAGTGGCCCCATTCTGATAAATCAGCATCAAGTTGTTAACGCCATACTGTGTCCAGGGACGTGGCACAGGGGTGATCTTCCTGAGGGGAGAGGGGATCCCACTCCATTGAGAGGGTGTACCTTTGAAGGGAGCACGCACCGAGATGTGCGGCTGAGTTCATCACAGCGTGGGGCAGCTAGCCCATACCGCAACTACAATAAAGATGCTCGAGTTCAACAAATCCTTGCTGTGTGGGTGTGAAGTTCTTGCACAGGAGGAGGCACCACAGAGGAGTTCCTCATCAGTCACATCTCCTTGCGGACGCAGAGATCCTGATGAGGTGGAGGCGCTGCATTGGATATACGTAGGACTCATGCACACTACCTCAGTTGCCTGTCTGGGTTGGCAATCCCCACACAACATCATGCGGGAGACTCAGGAGTCCTGTTGCCAACAGGTGCACCACCAGACACGACCATGTAATGGGGACTGGTTAGACCACAGGGGCCAATGTGAGATTGGGTGGGTCAGGCTAGGCCAGAAAATCCGTTACATTTGGATGCGCTGCAGAGATTCCTGTCAACAGGACAGGCTTTTGCTAGGCACACTGGGAAACAGGAGAGTGTATGCTGCCACTTTGTTCTGTGTTGGGACGGAGCCTAGGGGTAGTCAAGGAGCTGATGGAGTATTGTCAGCTCGCAGGGACAACCTAGGGGCCTGAAAGGAGTTGGAGGTTTGGAGAGGGGCTATAGCTGTCCTAGTCACCTTGAGGCAGTGCTAGTGGTAGGATGCCTGAAGGGATAGCCTGTTAACGAGGTCAGGAATTCTGGAGAGTGTCTGCGCTAGGCTAGCCAACAGTAGGTAGACGCCCAAGTACTGCATGGAAGATCCAGAGTACTCTAGTCCATTCCAGACCACTTACCGAAGGGAGCACAGACTGGGAGGAAGGAGATACAGCAGACACAGAAAGAGTGAGCCTAGCCTGAGGTAGTGCAAACACGAGTCCAGCCTACATTAGTTACACAAGGTGGTGCATCAAGGCAGTCTTTATTGTACCGGTGTGGTAGCTGCCCCGCAGAGAGGAGCTCCAAGTACAATCACAGTAAATACAGCAACCAAATGGCGACCGCAACAATGGAGGATCCGCGCGGTGCGGAATGTCCAAAATGGCGGACGGAGGCAGATGGAGGGAGCGCATTTAGTGTGCGTTCCGCTGAAGAGCAAGCAGCAGAAGGGACTTTTGCAAGCATGCTGTGGAGTGGCGCCAAAGCTTTGGCCGCGCCGTTTTGGTCCTGCCAAGGACATAGGGGTACTGCCCCTGAGGACATTGAGGAGGACATTACTGTGATATGTGGGGAATATGATGAAGTTGCCTGTCAGTCGGCATACAAACAGTTAAACGCTACCTCAACGTTCAAAGAGGCTGAGAAAATTTGGCCGGGTATGGTGCCAAATAAGGAGTGGTGCTCGGGTGGTGGCGCGAAAACTGAAGCCGCTCCCCCCAGGACTGTGAAAAGTACAGCACTAATCCCAGGACATCCTATAAAGTTGTGGTATCCGCCTCTAATCTCCACTAGTGGGGGTGGCTTCCAGCTTTGTCAGATGAGGGTGGAGCTAGTCAAGGTAGTGGTTGGCAACGCAACCCCTGCTTGTCAGTCACGCGGAGCCAGTACACTGAACAGACCACTGCTGCGAATACCTCCTACCGTGACTATGGCCTGTAAGCAAGAAGAGAATACCATGATATCCACCCAACCCTATTCGGCACCAAGGGGCTTCCTGGTGATTCGAGTGGCGGGCACCGAGACAGTGGCGTGCCTCTGTTTGCAGTGCAGACTACCCGGTGGTACCATGGGTACAGCTGCACGCTGCCTGCAATGTGGCCTCCAGTACTTGTGGCCTATGCCACGTTTGTGCCCATCCAGGCCATCGAAGCAGTGGGAGATGCGGCTATGCTGTAAGCCGAGCTCCCCGGTGCGCTATGGAGGGAAGCTGCGGATCCAGGAGAATGGGGATCGGGGCCGGTTGCCAAAACAGAGCCCGAGGAAAGAGAAGCTATCGGTCAGTGTACCGGCCGAGAAACTAAGCGGCGGTCACCCCGACCGGTGCCCCCAAGCAAGGTGGAAGTGGATTCCTCTGACGAGGAACCAGTGGCGTCATCCGGTACAGCGAGCCGGCAACCATCAAACTCCTGTGGCGGTAACGGGAGAAAAGTGCCACTTACCGGAGCTGTCGGCGAAAAGAAGCGGGTGTCACCGGTGCCGCGGAAGACCGAGAGACGGAGTCCCCCGGTTCCGGGGACCGGCGGGTCCAGTGGTGAGGGTCGATCTACACCAACACCCAGGAGCGGTTAGAGCAGCCCTTGTTCTTACCTGGCTCCGACAGCGACATCGGCGGAGGAAAGGCGTTACCAGGCCCAGGCGGTGCGACAGAGACAAGCGGAACTTCCGGATGTCGTAGTGGAGGAAGAGGTCCCGCTTGAGGACCCATCCCAAGATGGCGGAGCGTCCAACCTCGTAGATGACGTCACTTCCGGTGAGCGTGGCAGAACAACCGGAAAGACGACTACGCATCACGGATCGGGCAGTGCCTCCCGATCGCCCGGTCCTAAGAAGATTTGGCAGGCGGCGAGAAAGGAGAACGGTGAGACCCGACCAGCGGAGAGCCCTTGCGGTAACTCTGGACAATGCAGTGGGAGAGAGCGGGTCAGAACCCCGCAGATACCCACCTTCCGCCCATATGCCCAACCCCACGCCCTAGCTAAAGCCCCAGTCCCTGTCACGTTTTCCCGGGGGTCCTTGTCAAATTTGGGAATGTCCGTAGGGTCCCAGGGTACCTCCGAAGAACAGACTGGGGAGAGACTGGGGAGTTTCACATCCGATGACGGGTCGGTGGGTGGAGGTTATTCGCGGGAAGTGTAAATTTCTAGCGGGTGCCCTAGCGTGGTGAGTGTAACGCTAGAAAATAGGCCCAAGCGTGTGGGGCAGCCTAACTCCCGATCTACCGGGACATCTGGGGTGTCTTCCTGGGGAGAGCAAGAGGAAGGGTATTCGATAGAATCTGCCCCAGAAGAAGTTAGGGAGACCCGGTGGTGGGCCCCCTTATTCGAAGGTTACGTGGGGTGGTTGGACCGTACTCGGTTCCTACTAGAGAAGGAGGATGTGGTCGACTACTGGTGGGCTCGTGGGGAGTTTACTGCAGAAGAGCGGAAAAGGGAAATGCAGGAGCGGTGGTACCAGATCTGCCACAATAACATAGAGCCCATGGGTCCCAGTAGATTAACGGATCCGGTAGAACCGGATGAGCCCCTATCGTGGGTGTTACCCGGAAAGGCGGGCAATGCTAAGTTGACCCGTGTCAGTAGGGCGGAGAGGGCCATTATCACCAAGTATAAAAATTCCTACGGCCTGGAATATCCTTATGTTCCTGAACCCCTCATGCAGGAGATTGAGGACAATAGGGACAGGTGGCTGAGGGAGACGATCGAACACTATATGGTGAACAAGGGTGGCGCCATTACTAGGCACAAGGCCGAGGAGCAAATTGCGCAGCTCATGCGGGTATGGAGTATAGGGCGGAGCATCTATAAGCTTCAAGGTCGTATACAGACCACAAAATGGGCTACCGCGTGAGTACTGCATCATGGTCCTGGATATGGGGGGTCGGGAAGTTAAGAAGCCTGACCCACGTCACTATTATTAGGAGGTACAGGACAGCTGTTGCGCGAGTTAGTGCCTGCTGGTCAGGGCGTGCTTTGTGTAATACTCTTTACTGAGAATGCAATTGTTGTAACCAATTATGTGTGTCATTTTACAGTGTTTCCCGAAGAAGAACTGCTGGCAGTAAGGCCTGGTAAGTTACAGGGATGCCAGCAGTAATAATGGAGGTTTGCCCTCACACCCTGGTGAGGTGCCCTATGTGTGGATGGGAGTGGCTACATACTCTGAGTCCACCATTAGTGACAGCAGAGATGCGCCTGCCTCCTGAGAGATATAAGGCACAGCACTGTTCAAAGTTAGTGTTGTTGGAGAAGGAGCAGGTCTGCGTTGAGACCTGGGGGAAAAGAGGGCGCTAGTGTTGTAACTAGTGGCCCCATTCTGATAAATCAGCATCAAGTTGTTAACGCCATACTGTGTCCAGGGACCTGGCACAGGGGTGATCTCCCTGAGGGGAGAGGGGATCCCACTCCATTGGGAGGGTGTACCTTTGAAGGGAGCACGCACAGAGATGTGCGGCTGAGTTCATCACTGCGTGGGGCAGCTAGCCCATACCGCAACTACAATAAAGATGCTCGAGTTCAACAAATCCTTGCTGTGTGGGTGTGAAGTTCTTGCACAGGAGGAGGCACCACAGAGGAGTTCCTCATCAGTCACATCTCCTTGCGGACGCAGAGATCCTGATGAGGTGGAGGCGCTGCATTGGATATAGGTAGAACTCATGCACACTACCTCAGTTGCCTGTCTGGGTTGGCAATCCCCACACAACATCATGCGGGAGACTCAGGAGTCCTGTTGCCAACAGGTGCACCACCAGACACGACCATGTAATGGGGACTGGTTAGACCACAGGGGCCAATGTGAGATTGGGTGGGTCAGGCTAGGCCAGAAAATCCGTTACATATATATAAATTAAAAATTAGGTGGGTTTTTTGTATGCATTTGGGGGGGAGGTTGTATATATTTGGGGGGTGGGGAGAGAGAGTGTGTGCGAGAGAGAGTGTGTGCGAGAGAGAGTGTGTGCGAGAGAGAGTGTTTGCAAGAGAGAGAGAGTGTGCGAGAGAGTGCGCACGCGAGAGTGCGTGCGCGAGAGAGAGTGCGTGCGCGAGAGAGAGTGCGCGAGCGAGTCTGTTTGAGAGACATACCAACTGCGCACTCCAACTGTTAGGTATGTATATACAACTATGTTTTCACTTTGGGCACCGTGGAAAAATCCTGATCACCTTTGGGAGCCTTGAAAAAATCCTGATCGCCTGAGGGAGCCTTGAACTGAAAAAGTTTGGTAACCACTGATATAGAGAAAATATTGCAATTTATATTTGTGGTTTAGAAATCAAATAAAAAAGGGAAATAATAGGTTAACTTATGTATTATTATTTAGCATAGGAATTTGTAATAACAATTATAGTGTCCAGGTTGATTCTTGTGAAATAATGACTAGCTACAGCTTTGAGTATTCTTGGCTTAACCTCAGGCCCTATACCCACATACCTCATTAACTAGATGGGAAAAAACAACATGTTGTTTAATGGTTCTTGATTCAACAGCTGCTTGAATATAATTTGAATAAAGCATATTTGGCTGCCTACTTGGTGATTTATCAGCATTTAGGTCAATTCTTCACTGATTAAAGACTGCACAGCCTTACAGGATTTGTAAAGCAACACAGTTGACCAATGCACAGTTGTTATCATTTCACCTTCATACTCTGCAGTGATTTTTTTCTTCCCATCAATCAAATGAAGCCTAAAGTCCATAATTCTAAGACCTGCCTCCCTCAAAGGCCCTTATCCAATATGTTGGAAAGATTTTGAAATTAATGGAGCTAAATCTTCCCTGACCAGGGCAGACTGCTTCAAAGCATATTAAAAAATAATTAAAAATCTTATCTCAGTCTTATGGACCTATTCTAGTAGCTTTGATAAAATCACTGCCAAATTGAACGTTTTGGCATGACCTACCTCATGGTCGCACGTTTGTGTTATCACGGTATTCAGAAAGAATTATTGCAAGTCAGAAACCATGAGGAAGGAAAATGATATATCGCTCAGGATAGCAGTGTCTTTATCTATGTCTTTTTCTGTTCTGCCCCTGCTATCTGCTTACAGTCTGTAAGAGCTGCAAAGAGAGAGCTGCATGGAGAGGGCTGCATCTCCCTGTAAAACTCACAGGCAATCGCACTATTTTTATTTTAATAGCAAAGAATTGAAGCAGAGCTTCCCCAGAGGTGAACCACATTAATTTCAACCTCGGGGAACCCCTGCTACATGGGGTGCCGGTATCTCCGCAAAGTTTACATTTCCCGATCCCTTCAGCAACAAAATAAAATGGAAGCAATCACACAGTATACCTATTAATGTTTGCTGGATGTACCATTTGATGCTGTTCCTTATTTGGAGTGATGTGACATCATCAAAAAGGGAGGAGGCATGTTGGAGGCATATTACCTGATTGTCCGGCTTCCCTCCCTTTTTGATGACGTCACATCACTCCAAAAAAGGAAAGGCATCACATGGTATATCCACCAATCTGATTGGTGGATGTTCCATGTGATAGCTTGCATTTTTTTTTGCTCAAGTGATGTCATCTTAAAGGGAGGTCAGCATTTGATTGTATGGCATTCCTCCCCTTAAGATGACGTCACATGATTAAAAATAATTTAAGCCCTCCCATAGTATATCACCCAATCGGATTGCTGTATGTACCATTTGTCACCCAAATGTGATGTCACAGGCCTTGTATAAGGGCTGTCACTTCTCATTTGAGTCCAATAAGTTATCAGATCAACAGTTCCTGGACCTGTTGGAGAAGAAATTTAAAAAAGAAGAATGGAAATAAGAAATAAGAACTAGTCACGGGGCCTCCGCTTCAAACAACTGAGGATGGTTGACTTCTGCGCATCATGCTGATGAGGATCATTATGTAATGGGGCAAGAGTTGGTGCCACTGTTGGATGAGCAAGATGAATGTTCATCCAGGCAAACGTAAGAAACACATTGATTGTATTTAAAAAAAAAAAAAAAAATTGTGTGCCCATTGACTGGCAATGTATTTATCTATGCCTCTGTCAGGGTATAGATAAAAACATTGACAATCAATGCATTTTTCGTTAATGTTTGTTTTAATTAAAATGTCATGTATTTTATTTGCTGGTTGTTTTTGTAGGTTGCTCATTTATTGCTATTGATGCAATTCATACCCACATTTTGGGCATGGTTTACCACTGTGACAATAAATGGGCTTATTGTTAAATGTTTGTTTTTATTTAATTGTAATGTCTTTTATTTCGTGGTTATTTATTTTAGGCTACCAATTCATTGCCAGTGTGGCAATCCATGCCCATGTATTGGGCGTATTTTACCACAGTCACAATCAATGGGTTTATTGGCAACTTTAATGTATTTTACTGTTATGTCAATGTTTTTTTTATTGTGTATTTCGTTTGTTTTGCAAACAAATGGTAAAATGTGCTATTAGCTATTTTTGGCTACTAGTGCTTTTGCCCATTTGTATGTGTGGTGATGGGGACAGAGGCGGTGGGGGATGGGGGTAGCTACCTTGGGTAGTGTGGTCAGACCTCCCAGGTGGGTAGTGGGGGGGGGGGTCAGGGGTTGAACCCTTAATTACAATAGTAGTTACTAACCGCTAAGGTGATTAAGGGGTTAGTGGCCAATAGTTACAGTAGTTTTTATTTTAATGTTGCTTCCCACGGAGTACCAGGAGGCTGAATATGAGGATGGCTTTCATCCTGGCAGGGGTAAGTACAACTTTTATTTACTACAGTATATGCTGGCTGGGTAATGGTTTATTTTTAATTAGCAAATGTGCTATTATCCAGATTTGCATAATAGGAATTTTGCCCATTACTGTACTGTATATGTTTGTGAGGGGGGGGGGGGTTGTTGGGGGCAGTAGAGGTGGGTAGTAGGGTGCCCATTCATTGCCATTGGGATTATCTTTGCTCCCATTGAGGGCATAAGTAATCAAACTGGCAATCAATGGGAGTATTAAATAGTGTTGATTGTTATATTGTATTTTAATTTTTATTGGGGTAGAGCAGGTGCGTGAAGGGCCCGTGGTGGGTGTTTAGGCCTTCCAGGTGGGTAGCAGGAGAGGTTAACCCCTTCATTACCTTAGCAGTAGTAACTCCTCCCACAACTCTCCTGGTAGTCCTAAACACCCACCGTGGGCAACTTCAAACTTCATCCACCCCCTCTAACCCCAATAAACCAGGAACTGGTATTTAACCCCTTCGTTACTTTAGCAGTTAGCCGCTAAGATAATGAAGCTGCCTGTAAATATATTTTTATTACATAGGATCGAAACAAGGGTTCTCCAGAGCAGATAATAATGCGTGTCAGTTCCGGAGATGCCCAGATCAATCCAATGTAGTAAAAATAATTTTCTTCTTCAGAGTGACATCGTGGATCCCATCTTGCCACCCTTGAGGTGCCGAGATGAGAATGTGTGAGTTGCAGCCGAAATGTTAATCTCAGAGCTACGTAAATAGATAGATTTCTAAAAACAAATGTGAGTTTGAGCATTTTTTGATCTCCCACTTGGTTTGTCTGAGCGTACGAGCTATTGATCAGGAAGAAGCAGGTTTTGAGCCAGTTTGGAAATGGAGGGTTGGTCAGCGCACGGGATTTAGCTCAGAAATTGAGATAGAACAATGGGAAACACGGAATTAGTGTTTTAGGTAGGCAAACAGAACAATGGAGAGTTAATAAATTTATCTTTAAAAATTTTTTTAAAACCAAATATAAATAAATAAAAATTTAAAAATAATTGTGTGGTTTGAGCAGTTTGTGTGCAGTTCGAAAATGCCAATGTCAATTGTGTAAATGCAAGATTGGAACTATAAAGCGTGTAGTTCGACTTGGGGGTAAGTGAAATAAATAAATAAATAAAATATGTGATATATATGGGTGACTAGCGGGCTTCTATATGTTTGGATAGCCTGCTATTGGTCAGGGGTTAATGAGGTAATAAGGCTGACTTACAAAGTCTAATATGCAGTCTTTCCCTTAGGGAGTACTGCCAGAAGCAATAGGTAGCTTTCTCACCCTCCCAATGGAGGCAGTATGTGAGTTGCTTCTCTCCCGGGTGCCCAAATTGGAAGAAATGGGCCGAACTCGGGGAGTAAGCGAATAGGATTTATTAAGTGCAAAAAAACAACAGAATAACAGAATAACACTCACGATACAGTTTTAAAACAGCCCAGCGTCAGCCCGATGCATCCGGTGGTATCCCTCTCACCAGTGTGGCTCCCGTGATCGCGTCCGACGGCGGGACCGGAAGAAGAGATCTTCCCAGATGTCAGCAGGCTGGCTGGGTCCTTCACTCAATGGGCTCCGGCAGGGAACTACGCGTTTCACAGTGATGCTTCGTCAGGAACCTAAATCCCGTGCGCTGACCAACCCTCCATTTCCACTGCTACTACAAGAAGATTCCGGGCTTTATCTTCTCTACTGGTCCAGCTGCAGAAAACAACAAGGGCAAGTATACACTACCCTTTCTTTGGTTACACATTACCTCACAGGCAGTACCGCAAGCTTTAATAAATAGGGAGCGCCCCAGCCTTTTCTCTTTTTGAGCCAGTTTGGCATGGTATCGGAGCTTTATGAATACCTACACATGCAAACTCACTCGAGAAGTGCCCAAAACTGTTCCTACTCTAACTCACTTATCGAAGCGACTAGAATAGGCTCCATCGTTGGACACTTTAGAGTCCAAGTAGGATGTCACTCTCAGTCTTATTAGGGTGTCTTCACATAGTCTTAATAAATGACCATGTAAAGCACCAAATAGGTGCTGAAATACTCAACCTTTGGTAAGATTTAAAGGTAGATTTCGCCTAATGCTATTTGCATTTATTAACAATTGAGTCATACAATTTGTACTGTTATCTTTTAGTTTCAAACAGAGGTTTTTTGGCCCACCAATTAAGTTTAGTCTAGCTAAGCAAAGCTAGATATTACCTCTTTGAATAGTTTGCAATGTACTGTACAATACCTGCAGTGTTTTTCACTTCACAGTACATTGCTGCCATATTACTCCATCTACACAAGACAGTCATAATTGTATGAAACTGGCATAACCTACTTTTACAATTATATTAAATACAATACTTTACATTGTCACAATGAAGAAATGCTTTAACTGGACAAAAATGGTATGGATGCATGCCCTAAATCATTACTTGTGTTAATAATAATTTAATGTCACTACCCAATGTTCTGCTTCTACAAGCAATTTCATTGCATGATTGTGTTTTGTAACTCTATTTAAGATAGCTAATTTAACATGATTTCCTTTATTTTGCAGTGAGTCAAACAGGACAGCTAGCTATAAAAGTAACATTGTTTTATAATTACCTGTGTTCCATATCTCTCTTTGTCACATTTCACATAAAATAAAAGTCATTTCCACATTAAACATTAAAATCCAATTGAAGGTCAGTTTACTGTCAGGATCCTTCTTTCTGTAGGATTACGGCTTGTACTTTACACAATTCTACAGTTCTGCTCTTTAGAGATATTTTGGAGGATTTGTGAGTCTATGTTTTAATATACATAATTCGTCCTTCTTTGACAATTAAGTTTCACTTGGGCCTTCTGTTAGAAAGGATAAATTAGGAATTAATAAATCAAAGGTAAGAGAGGTTAATTAGTCTCTAGTTTATTTAGAAACATGGACAAAAGTCACATAATTTTTTGGCATTTAACTTCAACCATTAAGTCTAACGGTATTTCAAATACTTTAAACTACTATATTTTGCTATGTAATTAAAATACTGACATTGTAAGACATTGAAACTTAAATAGTTTTAATGGTCATTCTTTGCTTATACACTACATTCCTGACTATTGTACAGTCCATAGTTTAGACTTTATGGGGCTTACAGTTTCCATGTGGTAACTGCTATTTATCAAGCTTGAGGGCAAGAAATGGTACAATATTTTGATAAATGGCTTGTGACTGAGTAACATAGTTGGCACAAGTAACAGAACATTAAGCAGTCACACATAAATATATCAGAGTGCAGATAAAAGAGCTGCTCCATTACCCACAGAGTAGAAGACTACAGGTATTTAGCCAACAGAAGACTTTGAGAAGAGATACAAAATATTATATTGTAGTTTACCCAAAATGATACTGAAAAGCAATCCATAACAAAAATCATTAGAAACCCCCCTATTGGAAATGGCTCAACCTACTGTATTGTCCCTCAAAGGTACTGCCCTACTTATTTATTGGAATTATAGAGAGCACAAATATGACAAAGTTGTGCTCACTAAAAAAAGTTTAGTAACCAGTAATAGAGCAAAAGCAATTAAGAATAAATGAGTATAAGAAGAATAAATATTTTAAACCATGTTACATGGTTTAAAATAGCAGAGAAAATGCAAAAAATGCATAGAGCAGTGCACTGCCAAGAGAAATGGTAGACAGGTGGTATTAAAAATGTATTGCCCAACAACCATTACAAAAAGTAGGTGTGGACACACCTACGCGTTTCACACCAAATGTACTTTATCAAAGAGTTTTTTTTTGGACTTTTATCACATTATTGTCTCCAATGAGGTTCGGCAAAGTGAGAACATCATTTTTCTGTTACCTTCAGGAAACTCAAGAAAATTGAAATCATTATTACTCACCTAGTAGTATACCCACTACTACTAAGGAAAGCCATTATTCCATGATATTTGCGATGAATTTATTTCTGGGACTATTGGAGCACCCATTACCTTATATACATGGTTTAAAAACCTGAATGAAAAATTCTCAGAATACCAATGACTCCAAAAAAATTGTCATCAAAGGATAGAGCCATAGATTATCAGATTATATTTTACCAAAATTTGATCCGAAGGCGGATTGGCCACTAACACATTTGGGTTTATGCTCCTGAATCCACTATTGGCTTCCCTACTTGATCGCATTTTAGATTACATTCAATTGCGGATTTCATGTGTGTATGCGGTAAGCCCCTCCCACTTCTTTATTGTTGTTGTTCACATTGTGATTTTGTGAAGGAAGGGAGAAGGGTGTTCGTTCGTGGTTTCTGTGTATGTGTGAGGAGGTAGGTAGGTACAGGGACTTGGGTGTAGGAACAGGCAGACAGGACTCAGGAGCTGACATGCAGGGTCAGGGAGTAGGACAGCAGGGGGAGAGAGATTTCTTTTTTGGGGGGTGGGGGATATTTTTGTTATGGAGTGTGGTGGCAGATGCAAGAGTTGGAGGGTTTCTGCTGGTTCCTCTCCTGTGAGACTGAGGAGGGATTTTTCTTTAGGCTCAGTTAGCAGTGCAGGTAGAACAGCGAGAGTGGTATAAGATATACCAGTTGCTTTTTCTGGTACCAATAGTAGGATTGGAAGCAGTACTGTCGCTGCACCCCCTGTTATATGTATGGCTCAGGATCCTGCTTCTCCTACTGCTGTTAAGCTTGTGTAAGAGGAAAAGGTTATGTCTGTTTATCTTGGATGAGGTAATAATGCCTCCTCCTTAATCCTTGCTCTTTGGAAGTAGCTCTGTCTTAGAAGAAGCATGTAGTACTTATTTGGATGCTATTGGCTGAATATTTCTGTCAGGTCCACCTTTGTCAGCAGTTACTGTATTTCCTCTGTGCCATTGATCTCAGGTTATTCTGTCGGTGTAGGGACAGAGGCTGTTAATGCTTCCTGTTCCAAAACCCATCTGTTTTGTTAACAGGCATGAGAGACATCTGAATCTGCTATTCACAGTGCTCTACTGCTGATTTTTCTGCTCTAGCTGGGGCACAGGATGCCTCCACCCCTTGCTCGCAGGCAACACTAGGACCTTGTCATCTGCTCAAAGGAACCACCTCCATGGTGTGGGTATAGTTTCAATTGATCAGCCATAGTTCGGTTTGTGATTCTGCGGTGGTACACTACATCTTTTTTAGTGATGGCGACAGCGAGGTGATGTTGCGTCAAAACAAATGCATTGCCGCCATCGTGTGCGCTTATAGAAGCACGATGCGATGGCGCGATGGCTTGATCACAATTGCTGGAAGTCATCTCAATTTGACTTTTCCAACGACCGTAGCCTGGGGTCGCCGTCGCTGGCACTGTAAGTGTAGCCTAAGGGGATGAGTGATCTACAGTGACATATGCAGCATAATCCCATGATTTCTGGGACAGGCGGCATTAGTGAACCTCTGCGTCCTCTTGTTTCTCTACACATGATGATCCTGCTGTGGATCATTGCAGAAGAACCACAAGTACCACTGACCAAAGGAGGTGGTCATCCACTTTTTCTCCTCTATGGCACACCAGGCCAGACAGGCTCCATGGTCTGCCCCTTCTTTGAGAAGTGACTCCATGCCTTTGGAACCTCCTACTTCTCACTCACCACTGCCATCCTAGAAACAATGGGTCCAGGGATTGATAGTGTGGCAAAGTATGCTTCAGAGTGGGACAGAATCCGGTGCCACAGAATCCCCTTTGTGTCCCTTCTCCTAGCAGTCTATTAGGGTCCAATATGTGTACTCTGTGCACTTTGTAAGTATGGGGAGGTATTTGAGGAGACGTGGACACAGATCATCGGCGAGCTTTTGAGACTACACCATTCCAAGCTATTACATTATTTGGAGTGGTCATGGTCAGATTCATTGCACTCTGATGATCATGTCCCTGTAGTTGACTTGCGCCTCATCAAGTATGTGGTGATGGAAATCCTTCATCCTCTCCATCCTCACCTTTAAAGCAATTGATGAAATCATATTATATAGGAGCCTGCCATCACATTCATCATTAAGGATTATATTGAATTTTGATATGTTCTCTTTCTCTCTGTCTCTGCCTGTGCTGAGACGGAGTCCTGTCTGTGTAAAATGCTGTTACTTCTGATAAGCTGTTGTATCTCAACTCTGTCTCAACCCAAGTTCTATCTCAAGTCTCAACTTAGTTATTATGCGTATGTAGCCATGTATCCTCTTGGCTACTAATTTGCCCTGCCTAACACATAAACTCTGGTACCAGTGCAGGCAGTATTAGGGTTAATCTGGATTCCCTTGCCGTAAGCAGCTTCCTTGCATGACAGGGGGGGGGGGAGGGGCTGGGTCTTTGACCTGTGTGCTGCCCTATCATGGGCTCAGACCAAAGACCTTCTTCCTGTGTACAAAAGGAGCTGCAGAGCCTACATTTAGTGGTTCTGTACAGAAGCTCTCAACGTGCAAACCTTCCACTGGGTTGCATAAGGTGATCACACGCGGAATCTGGATGCAGGAACTCTCAGGATGATGTGAAGAGAAACAGAGAAAACAATATAGTGCAACACAATTTAATGAACATAAAATAGAGCAAAGAAGCTCAGGCCACTCACATACTGTAGAAATAAATAGGCGATATGACCACTCTGGGTTCTGCAGTGCTGTATAACTGTCTAACTTGAACGTATGATATCTCTCTATATAAACCAACACTTCCTCATGCTGCTTGCTTCCGGGTTTGGGTGGTGGGTGACGTCATCATCCTCGACGGCCAAACTTTCACCGATAGCACCGGTTGTGGTGTAAACAGTGGGTACTCAGGTCACACAATCAAAGGATTCATTGTATTAAAAGAATTCCAAGAGGTCTGAGAATTCTTAAGCAACCGACTATTGGTCAAGATGGCAATCCATTTTTAGAAATGTGGAACAAAAATTTAAATAACTGTTCTTTTGAATTGATGCGGTTGTTGGTCAGTCATAGAAGAAGATCATTAGAAAAATTAGACACAGAAATTAATATCATTAAAGACAAAATTGATCCCTTCAAAGAAACAGAAGATTATGTTATGCTAGAGACAGAAATTGAAAATAGATTGTATGCTAATAAAAAATCATTGATTCGGGTTAAACAACGTAAATTTAATCGTGACAAGATAGATTACGAAAAAGGGACTGTTTGTGATTGGGCAAATAAAGATAGTGATACAGTAACTATAGAACAGCAACCCAAACCCCCATATCAACATTCTAATCAACATAATCACCATTATAAAAATGGGAGATTTATTAAACATAATACTGATACTAAATGCTTCATAACGAATAAGTATCATCATGTGAATAATCATGTTTATATTCCACCTCAAAAGAGGAATAGGAGGCATGAAGGCTGTCAATCAGGAAGGGAGCAAAAAAGACCACATATACAGCAACAAGAGAAAGATAGAAGAATAGAGTCCCCTATGCGCCATTAATTGCACATTCTCCTTTTTTAGAGGGCAACAAATTGAAAAGACCAAAGGAGAAAGAACAGATGAAAAGTCAAAATATAATCCAGAAACAGATGCAGACACGCAGCAAAAAAAGAGAAGAACAAAGAGAGGAGGACAATATTCCTGAAAGAAGAGACTAAATTTAAAGAACAATACTATTTTTAATATAATTAGTACGGTACTGACAAACGATCAAGAAGAAGTTTTAGCCAAAGGGTTCAATTTTACCCCTTCAAAAAAACTCAATGCATTCAATACCTATATAGACGTAAACAAGTTATCAGGAAATTAACTTTAAAAATGATTTTCCGTAGCAGGACTGAATCAGGTCAAAACCCAATAATACCAGCGAATCTGTAATATACAGTAGACATAAATTATTGAAAACTAAATCGAAATGTAATCCTACATTTTATAAGGGTAATTTCATCGAGACTTTCCAGGCACTTGTACAAATTATTTGGATAAGCTAGAATTGAAACAGAAGAGTAAGCATATACAGCACAATTTGACCAAATCCCAAAGTCAAGCGCTGAAAGAGATTCAAGATAATGATCAAAAAGTAATCAAAGCTGCTGACAGGGTGGGGGAACAGTTGTGCTGGATTGGGACAAATATTTGAAAGATATATATAGATTGCTAGAGGAAAGCAATCCCACTGAGATTTTTTTGCATAATCGCAATATTCTCCTAGAGAAGGGAAAAAGTATGATGTTAACGATTCGGAGTATGTTTTTTTTTAATACGAACGAACCAGTAATTCCCATCCTTTATATATTACCCAAAATATATAAAGATCTGCAGAATCTCCCGGGATGCCCCATAGTGTTGGGAATTGATTAATGTTTCTAAATATGTGGATATTTTTCTCCAGCCCTATGTAACTCAATTAAAGTTATATACAAGAGATACCACACAGATTCTGCAAAAATATCGCAAATTTAAATTGGTAAGAAGATTTCTTTCTAGTTATTAGTGACATAAGATCACTCTATACCATGATGAACCATGATGATGACTGTAGAGCTGTAAAATATTGGGGAATTTGAGTCTCAACAGATAGATTTTCTTTTAGATTGTATTAAGTTAATTCCAACTCATAATTTCTTTTCTTTTTGAGAGGAAGTTTTTACTACAGACAAAAGGGAAGCAGGTTTGCCCCGGGGTATGCTAATCTACCTATGGGCTTTTGGGAGGACCATTACTTTTGGCCTAGAGCTGACTTCAGGGCAAACCTGGTTCTTTACCAACGCTATATAGATGATATTCTTTTTGTTTGGAAAGCGAATTTAGAATCCTTGGAAGTTTTTTGGATTTATCTCAATCAGAACCCTTTTATTCTGCTTTTCAATACAGTTTACAGTAAAAAAAAAAACATATTGAGTTCCTTGGTCTTCTTTTTTACGTAGAACAAGGGAGAATAGAAATTAAAACATTTAATAAAACAGTAGAAAGGAACAACTATATATTAGCAAGCAGTAACAAACATCCTATGTTGCTTAACAATGTCCCATATGGATAGTTTCGTCGACTTAGACAAAACTGTTCTCAACTTGAGGTCTTTGAGCAACAAGCCGAAGTGCTAAAAGGTTAATTTAGGGATAACACTGGTAAGAAAGAGATCATATAGAATGCAAATGAGAAATCTAAAACTGCAATAAGGTCTGATTTAACTCAATATAAAAATACAACCATGGTGGATTTATCAAACCATAGTGATTTTGCATTCTTTACACAATATAGCAATCAAGTGAATGAGAGTAAAAAGATATTAACATGAGATTGGAAAATTCTGATTCAAGATGCGGTTTTTAAAGTTTTAGTGCCAAAACAACCAAAAATTATATTTACTAAGGCTAGAAAAATAAATAGCAATTAGCTCCTAGCCAAATAAAAGATGTAAATAGTCCTTGGGCTTTTACAAATGCAATAAATGTACTAGTTGTAGAATCAACACTACAATAACTGGTTCTATTAAAGAATTTGAATCCCTGTAACACTAGCGCTCACCACGAACAAGGCGGGACCCCGGTACTGAGGTGGGAAAGTGTAAAACTGTGCACCCACAGCAGCGGTGACACGCTGGAGGGTGGATTGTCAGCATAGCCGGGTCTGGATTGGAGAGAGAGGGTTAGTTGAGATACTTGATGAGGTTGTATGGAGGAGCCAGTGGGATGGTCAGAGTTCATAATGTCGAGGTCTAGGGTTGGAGCCAGCAGGGTACTAGCGTGTCCAATAGCCGAGGTCAGGGATGGAGAGGTACACGTAGTTAGTGGCAAGCTGGGGTCATTATCCAGAGGGAGGTCCAAAGACATGCCGGGGGCATTATCCAAAGAGGGGTGAGTAAAGCCGGGTTGGTACACAAGAAAACAAACAGCCGAGGGACAAGGCAAGGCAAGGGAAGGCAGAGACTAGGAACAGGACGTGGAAAGCACAAGGCTACCAGGAACTATGCTCAGCAATGAGTAGCTGAGAGAGCTGTGTATTTATAGGCTGAGAGAGCCAATGACACAGAGGGGAGGAGCGAAGGCGTGGCCTCCGCTGAGGCAGGGATTGGTGCACGGTGCAGGGGACAGAGGCAAATGCAGATGAGGCTTGAACATGCAGCTGAGGAGTGATGCACACAAGTCACGTGTGCGCACCATGTGAGGCGGACATGCGTCGCAGGCGGAGCCCAGCTCCATGGGAGCAGTGAAAGCTCTGCATGGGCACGCGCACTCTCTGAGCTGCACAGGATGCTGAGAAGTGGCAGGTAAGGAGGGAACACGCTGCGGGGAACGTGTTCCCCGATTCCTTATAATCCCATAATCAAGATCACAAATATAAGATCAAAGATTTAATTTCTTGTGATTCCATTTTTGTAGTGTATCTTTTAATAATTCCCTGTAACCAATATTATGTTGGCCGGACCAAAAGAAAAATTAAGACACGTATGTCTGAACATATCCGAAATATTAGGATAGGGTTGGAGACCAATAGTGTCTCCAATCATTTTTTTTAATTTTTGTAACTTAAGTTTTTATTAGTTTTTTTTCCCAACAATTGTGGGGTGAGGGAGGGGGGGAAGGGAACAGAAATAAAGAGGGGGGGGTGGAATGGTGCAACATTCTTGACAGTGTTGACAATCATACTTTGCATATATAGAAATACATTATACATGTCCACTGAAAAAAAATACTCTTTATTACTACTATTGGGTGGGAGGGCTTACCCATCTGGTAACCTGGGTAGCGCAGGGATTCTCATTGGAGGATATTGGACTGATCTATGGGTGGGTGGTTCTGTGTGTTAAGAGTTTCATAGATCAGCCACGGCTGCCATACCTTTTGAAACTTTGAACAGGAGTCTATTAGAATCCCAGTAAGTCTCTCCATTTTGAGAGAATACCAAATTATTGTTCTTATCTGATTAAGAACCGTCAGTCTTGGACTTATCCACACTTCTGCTATAGCACAGCGCGTTGCTGTCTCCAATCATTTTAAACTATGTCATAATTGTGATCCGACAGGCATAGGTTTTTTTGGTATTGATTTATCCAAATAGATTTATCGTGGTGGTGATAGGATTTTAACTATTAACTGGTTGGAAACAACTTGAATTTTTAAATTAAAGCTTTGGCGCCCCTAGGACTCAGTTTGGAAATTGACTTGGTATAATTTCTATAATACAATATTTAGTCCCTAATATTAATGAATTGGTGGTGCTAATTTCTTTAGTACTATTTTATCAAGGTGAATGTTGTTTTTCACAGAAATTATGGATCTATATCTTATATGAACAGTATGTATAGAGTTGCATGAATTGGAGGTTTTTTTCCTGTTTTTTCTAGATGTATGATGGATTTGCTTTTTAATGTAGCATTTGTTCTCAGTATTAAGAGTACCAGCCTTGTTTGTTTTGTCAATGTATTATTGAGACAGGGAATAAATAGGGATAGGGTGAGCAGCTCCAACACAAGCCCCTGATGAAGCCAACTGGCGAAACTAGTAGGGTGAGGACGTGGATGTTCCCTCGAGGACTTGCAGTTGTGATTGCCGATAGCCTGTGACTTTCTTATGGAAATCTCGCAAGATGTTTGTTGAATTCTCATGTGATACAGAAGGGATCCGGGTGCACGGAGCCACTGGCGGCAAAGGATGCATATCACGGGAGACCAGGAATTTACACCTTTATACCAGGATCATATCACTGAGCAAAACCAAGAAGTAAAACAAATTGTCATTTATTCCATTGAAACAGACGTACACACACTGGATTACAATTATACAGAGGAAAACACACTTACTAGGAATCTGGGCTACAAAACTAACCTTTCCTAGTTTAAATAGTATAGACAAAAAAGTCTTTACAAGTCCTTTAGATGACTGGGAGCAAGTACCAAACGTCATGGTACTCTTCTCAGCTTGTAGTTCCAGCCGTGACCACTATGTTCTCTTTTCAGAACTTGGCCCCGAAAAGTGGGACTGCCTTAAAATTTTTGAAGCTGGCTCGCGTCTATTTCTCACTATTTTTTGGTCAATTCAAATCTGTTGCTGCAGTCTTGGCGCTTAGAATCTCCTGAGATGATTGGCTTCTAGGTTTCTTATAGGATTTCAGTCCCAGTCACAGAATACCTCAACCAATCAGAGCGTGGGAATTTTGCCACCAGCCTATCAGCGTTTTGCCGGTACCCTGAAGCTAGACAGGCACGGTTTTCAATTCTGCAAAGGGGCATGCGCCAACCTGGCACCTCTGGCTCTTAGCATATTAAACTCCGGTACTCCTCCCACCCTAACACCTTGGTATCTCTGTGGCTTTCAAGTAGGGGACCCGAGCAGACTTACTGGACCCAACGTGGTAGTCAGCTGGCCTCTCGAACCCTTGACTTAGAAATCCCCAGCTCATATACAGTGCACCAAGCATTATACATTTTAAACATACCCATTTAATAAAATATACTTGGATACTGTGCTTTGCTAAAAATGTCTAAGTCCTTCTTTGGTGTCAGGGATAGAATAAGAATTTTATTACTAGCCATATTCCTGCCACACTGCAAAAACCTGACTTTACATTTTTACACAAAATAAACCTCGCAGCTTTATCTTATAGCTGGAGAACCCTCTGAACCCCTATACCAGGTTCAGGGTGACTTGGGCATGAACTGGGCACCCCCTCTATACTAGGGACCCCTGTATCATTCTGGGGATACATTGATCCCCTGTGCCCCTTTTACATTTCTGGTCTGTGCTGAAGCAGGGACTCCTGGCGGTGAGCTGCAAGAATGTCTTCAGGGTAGGATTTTGACTGGAGCATTGGGCTTCAATGTATCTGAGAATCCTACCTGATTCCCGACTACCTTTTTGGGGTATCCAGTACCCCTGGAACCCTGCTACATAGCCACAATCTGCAAAGACTTTCTCCACAAAACCAACCCTGAACCTCATAGCCTAGCAATCTCTGCTTGCTGGCACTCCTGGAAGGGCAAGAATAAAAATACAAATAAAAATTCCTTATTGTCGCATATTTTACAGCCAGGCACAGTAGTACATACACAACAGTTAGGTCCAAGAGTTGACACTCCAGGACTCCAAAATATGGATCGGGGCAACGAAGTGGGCTTGACCTTTAGTAGTGAGCCTGGCTACTCCTTCACCGCCACAATGGAGGACATCTCTTTGAACCGCTAGCAGGACATCTCTTTGAACCGCTAGGGACCCCCGTGTGTCAGAGGAACACTGTGTATGTTGGGAGCCTGGTGATGAGGAATGCGGGACGTTCTCTGGAGAGGACAAGGGTTGCAGGATTCGGCTAACACATGCAGAGTTACCCTGGCGGATATATCTTTTATATGTTTTATAGCTCAATAAATTGTTTGTACTTTTGTACATCCTTCTCTCTTTTCCTTATTTACTATCTTTTCTGGGAGCCCAGCTGAGCCAACTTGGTCCAGTTTATATACTGGACACAAAGAGGAGTTTTCTGTTTGAGCCCAGCAGTTGCATCTCTGATGAGGAGCCCAGCTGACTCCGACAGAGTGGATTTCATCTAACAACTTAAGCAGCTAATATCATACAATTTTGCCTGTTTTCAATTGTTACTCTGTAAGTGCAGTTATTTACAGCAGGATTTTGCCTTTTATAGTTTACAGATTATACTATGTTTTGTTTTTTCTATCTCTCATGTGCGCTTTAGGTTCCTTTTTCTACACATAAGATACTAAATATACATGGAGAGATGCGCAATTCTCAGAACAGCGTTAGAATGGATAAAAGTAAGCTGAACTGAACTTTCTTAAATCAGGGAAATATGTTAACACAAGATCAACATTATCCCAATAGATCAAGCTGAAGTACAATATTAATTTAATCCATTTAACCAAATATGGCAATGGATTAATCAATCTATATTTAAATACCATAAGGTATGCAGCTAGATCAGAGATCAAAGTCACTGACATGTCACAAAAGAAACAATCGCTACCCTATGATATTAAATGATACACTTATGCAAACATTTGGCAATATGGCAGAGAGAACTATCGGAGGTCATAAATGAATGTAACTAGCTCTTGCTTCTAATGTTGCAAAATGAATAGCATATATGAAGCATCTATGTTCAGCAAGCTGTTCTAGAGAAACACAATATAAACAAGAATAATGCTGATTTAGAAAACTTCATGATGAATATCTACTGACTGAAATGAACAATGTATGCAACATAACCTTATATCTTATCATATTAAAGACAATTAAATTTCATTTTAGCTTGTCATAAGAGGAAGCATGATTGAAATTGTACTCATAGCTATGTCACACACATGGCATAACTTGTATATTATAAATATCGTCAAATGAAAATGTCTACAAACTGGCAGTATCAGATCTTGTTTCTTTATATGTAGCCCCTTTCCCTATGCCTAAGGGAAACTATGTGTGCTGCTATACCAGTTTGCTCAGATGAGGCCTAAACCTCCTCTACTGAGAACCAGGGGTGAGCTATTTCTCCTTGCAGTGCAGCGCCTCCACCTATAAGGGATCCCAGCTTTAGCGGGATAGCACCTCACAGGAACCAACAAACAGAAATAGTAATACACCACACCACATATATAACTAAGCTTTACTATACGTAATACTGCACACATATGACACACAATAACTGTACCCTCAGATAACTACAATGACCCAACACTTGACAGTTCGAAAGCTCGCACAAATAAAAGCATTTTGTAAGCCACAGAATGGTATTGAGTATTTGTTTTTGATCAATAAGCTTGGCTAATACGGTACATATACATATTTAAATAAAACTGTGGCATACGCGATAGAGATTACAGAGAAAGAGAAAAGTGAGGTGTTGCTCTCCCTGCTGCTTTCATACAGTGTTCTTCCTATCCTGGGTGTGCTGCTGTTGTTGCTATGGAATTGGCATTGACAGCCACCCTGGCTATAGCTGACCTGAATGCATGGCTGGCACTGTCACAATGGGTGCAGACATTAAATGTAACCATCCTTGAAAAAGAAATTGGCAAAGTATTGTTGTCATTATTACTATTAATATACTGCTATAATATAGCAGATAATAGACACCAACAGTACAGTAGAGCCTAGGTCACTGAGGCCAGGCCCTGGTCCCAGCCTAAGGGTGGACACAGATAGAGGTCAGTCCAGTCACCATAAATGCTACTAGTTTAATTAAATAAACAATATCTAATCATATATTTTAGCCAACAGCACTAGTCTAGTAGAACTTCAGAAGCAACAACCACCAAGTAACCCACACCTGAGGCTGTAACCCTACTTATATTCCTCCCAAAACACATTTTTAAAATCCGTTTGTGAATTGGGATATTATTATGGATATAAATCTGCAGCTGCAAGGAACTGGCCAATTCGCAGCGAATGCCAAACACAGCGATAAATTCAACCATCTCTATCAATAAGGGCATAATGTGTACAGAACAACATAGCTAAACAATAAGTAAGAGGGAATTCACCAGTACATGTTTTCTGGAGCAAATTAAATGCCTCAGTATTAATATCCCACGGGGGTAGTAGTGTCGTTTATGGTAGGTATTAACCCATTTGGTGCCTGTGCAATGTTCTGGCAGCCTTAGACATCAAAGGGGCTAATGTAGTTTCAACTATACAGTTTGTAGTAACTCTTATACACTTATATCTTAGAGTTTTTAAATAAGATTCCCCTCCCCATTACATCGTTAGCAGTAATTAACTACTATTTATCAGTGGAATTTGTTTTACTATTAAATTATCTTTAAAAGGACAAATAGTCCTAGGACCCAAGTGAACTACTTCCAGTAGCATGTTGATGGGATCTGGGTAATTGATAAAAAAAATTACCAAAATCTGACACACAATTATTTTTAAAAGTTAGACTTGGTAGGGGTTTCACTTAATATAATTACTAAATTTTGTCTGCAATTATTGAAATTGTTATTTATCGGCATGCGGCTGCCAATAACCCACTTATCGGCACTTATCGGCACTTTTTGAAATCGGCTGTATTCAAGTAGCCCCGATCAGCTTATCGGTGCTGATCGGCACTCAGAAATGGAGATTTCATCGGCAATTGGTCCCGCCAACTAAAGTTGGCATGTTGGAGGGGAGAAGGATCGGCAAGGTTGCCGGGATGGCACTTAGAAAAAAAACCTCATCTCTACATCAATGGAGTCAATGGAGTAGGGACTTATAACATTATAGGACTGTTTACGTTCTATTGCTCATAATAAAAATGTGCTTGGCATTACAGTGTCGAGGTCATTCACTTCATCGTGTCAGCTCTTACGATTATTATTGGCATAACATTGTACTTTTATATGTTATGATGATTTGCGTGTCACATTAGTCTTAATGTTATGATGTGTCAATGGAAAATCCTATACTCAACTCTTAAAGGAACAGGTCACATAATATGAAACATGTTAATTAAGTGTGCTTCAATTTATTATATGATGTAACAGATTTCACACATCTAACAGATCCAGCGTATAGTAATGTTGGTATACATTACAGAATGCTTTGAATGTGTAACGCATGATCAAATGTAAATGTAGCTGTTTTTTTAAATGTTTACATGTACTTTGTGACCTCCCTCTTTTGATGACGTCCGCAATTGGACACTCAATAACATTGCATGTTTACATTGTACACGATGCATTAGAATCACTTCATGCTAACTTATACACACATCTATAATAGTTACTCATTTTTACACGATTGAAACTGAATCAATAGCAAGTATCCTGATGGCATTAAATTATGCATATGCAGATTACAATTAGTTCATGTGAACAGGTGACAATAACATGCAAAATTACACATGTTGCAACGTAGTTTGTCAACGTCAATGTCATGGTTGTATCCTAATTAGATGACTGAGTGTTGCGTTCAGAAGTGGTACATGCATTACACATTCCAGAAATACTTGTCAATAAATGGTTGTACAAAGCTTAACGTTACATCATTGGCAAATATCATGATTGCCTGGTGAACACACATAAATAATCATTTTAATTGGTACTCGATACACATTGGGAGTTAACAACTTGGATATGTTAATGTAACACCTTGCACTTCATCAAGTCACATGACATCATCTCATAGGTATTTAAAGGAGGGCAATTACCTGCGCATTGACAGCTACAGACCTGAAAATGATGCGAATGTTTATGAGACGGAGGAAGATTCTATTGGAGGAGAGGCTTGCTGATGGAGAGGATGTCACAGGCCAAGGAAGGGACAGGGACAGGGGCAGGCACGCGGACAGGAGAGGGAGAGGGAGAGGTCGAGGGAGAGGGCAAGGGCAAGGAGATGAGAGGAGAAGAGAGGAGAGAAGTTGTGCCTTATCCTCGTTTGTACAGGGAGAGAACCATGTTAGATGGGATGAGTGAGGAGGAGATTGTAAGTCGCTATCATTTGAGTTCAGCAGCAATCTTAGCTCTTTATGAAGAGATACTGGAAGATTTAGATTTTGTGACAGCCAGAGGTCGTGCAGTCCCTGCGCTTGTTAAAATGCTGTGCTCATTACATTATCTTGCTTCCGCGTCATTCCAGACAACTGTGGGCATAGTGGGCGGGGTCTCGCAAACTACATTCTCGCGGGCCTTTACCCAGTTTCTGTGTGCACTGAATAGATGCGCTAGGAATTATATTCATGTTCTTACAGAGCACACAGAGTGGCTGGAAGTGATGAATGGCTTTTATACCATAGCCGGGATACCATGTGTGATGGGTGCAATAGATTGCACCCATGTTGCTTTGATCCCGCCTAGTCAGAGTTAGCATGCTAACCGTAAGCACTACCATTCCCTGAATGTACAGGTGGTATGTGATGCCACGATGAAGATTATGCATGTGGTAGCCAAATTTCCCTGGTCACGATTCCTCTATCCTGAGAAACTCATCAGTCTTCCATGCTTTCGAAGAAGGCTATTTTGGACCTGGTTAGCTGGTGGGTGAGTACATTATATGATGTGTAAACAAACAACTCTAGTTTTTATATGAACTGTTCAATGTAATAATGTTAACACAAATTGTTTCATTTTTTGGCACGATGGATTATAGGTGACTCAGGATACAGAATTAGGTCATGGCTGTTGACCCCTGTGGCAAGCCCTCAATGTGAAGCAGAGGAGAGGTACAATGTTGCCCATATATCTACCCGATCCGTCATAGAGAGGACATTTGGGCTTCTGAAAACACGATTTCGGTGTTTAGATAGAACATGGGGGGCATTGCAATATAAGCCTGCTAAAGTATCAGATATTGTCATTGCATGTTGCATTTTGCACAATCTGGCACTCCGCAATAATGTACAAACTGACATACGTCAGGGCTTGGCGGAGGAGCATCCCTTAAATTTACCAGCTGACACTGAGCAAACAGCCGGTGGTGTGGAGACACGTCGGAATGTCATAAACACCTATTTTTCATGTAATCAAATACATATATGTTCATAGAACTACATAGATTCATACATTTGTACAAATACCATTCACTTAGGAAACAGATGAATATGGTTCTCACGCCTTTCTCTTCTCTGCTGTGTGGACAATTGCATGTGGCACCAGTATGTCATTCATCAACAGGTTGTATTATACTTCTTACCAATAAAAGGTGTTGTGTGTACGTGAAGAGATAATGTGTACAAAATCTATATTTTATGTACATGCTATTTTTGGTTATGCATACACAATAAACCTACTATGTCGATAGTCAATAGCTAGTGCAGTATGGTTACATACAATGTTTCTTTTGGAGTGTGACATGTGTGTCACAATGATGTGTACACTATTGTGTATTTAAGATCATATTTGACATATTATAGATTTTGTTTCATATCACATTCAAAATTGTCACTTCTGTGTGTTGCTTACCTTAATGAACATGTCGTGACAATGATTTATATTCATTCATGTTTTCTTTTTCAAGGTATATCACTCCAATTTCTGCTCATGGTATGTATTTAAATTCACATCTGTCATAAGATGTGCAAACCTCGATACAGGTATAGTTACAGAATGTATAAACAGAACGTAATGAAAAAGATGTGACAATTGAAACATGTCGTTTCTGTATTGTGTCCGTGCGTTTACCTAGACTTGATGGTTATTGTGCAGTGTGTTTTCTTATCATTACGTACATTACATAACATGTAATTTTGGCAACGTTACAACATCCATTCATGGAATATATGGGTGGGGGAAGAGAAGGGGATAAACCCTGCTCAGCTAGTGATAATGGGAGGAGAACACTCAATGCATGTTTGTATGAAAAGACCCTAATGTGTTAAACATCATTAACATTGTAATGTATGTGATTAGTTCTTCTCTCACTTCATCTTCATGTTCATTACTACATTGTCACATGTGTATGTATAAGTCAAAGATGTGTGTTGATTTGACGTTCATCTAACATTTGTCAAAATGTTAACACCATTCCAAAGTATCATTTTTGTAATTCTCAACTTTTCCTAAATCATTCAACAAAATTACAATGTAGTTATTAAAAATTTTATTTCATTCACTTTACTTATTCAAAATGATCATGATCCTTTATAACTACTGTCAACATATGATCATAAATGAAGTATACATTTACCTATGCACACATTTCAGCAACCTACTGTGTGTGTGTGTGTGTTGTAGTTTTGGTGTGATGCATGTATTTCTACCAGAAATAATATAAACCAACATAATAATGTTGCTTTTATCATCGGCCTCACTTAGCTATGTATGTGTTGAACGTTTACTAATAACACTAAACTATAGTTACTCGTGTGAATTAAATGTACACACAAAAGTTAATGGTTTAATGATCTTTACCTAACATTCATTGACTCATGCATGTTAGGTTACCACTACAACTTAGGTGATAATATAACATTCACACGACTAAACAGTTTCTATCACCTCACAATTGTTATTGTGTACGTTCAGATACAATGTCGACGAGTTGTACCATTTACATTCTTTGACAAGTCACACGTGAGATTATAATATATAGTAGATTAATGTGTTTGCTGAGTGATAATGTTGGTTGCATATATCACATGGCAATACATATAATGTTAGTAGAAAAGAAAAAAATATTAATATAAGTTCTAACTTCACTGCTTAGCAACATCATTATGATAATTAAGTGCATAGTAAATATTTGCACTATAGGACAACATTATGTAGTGATTGTTAATCTGCGCACCAATCATTGAAAGCACTGTTACATATTTATTATAATAGTTGTTCGCTAGTCGTCACAATCATCTAATATAACGATTGGCCCATCTGAAATCATACATTGGTCCCATGTATTCATCCTCGACATCTGTGAAATACAGCAAACACATGATGTTCAAAGATGGCACATTTATCTATGTCTCAGCATGACAACGCTTAACACATCTCTATATGATTGTGGATATTCACGCATAAGTAACGTATAAGTTTAAACTGCAAGGATAAAATTACAGATACAGAACTGTCTCATTTTTCAAATCGCGTTGCTGGCATTACTACTGATATGTTAGTTCCGGTGCCTGTATACATAATAATGTGCGCGCACAACGTCTGTTGCGCGCGCACGTCACGAATGTGTGGACTAAGTCTCATCGCATGTGCAAAACGATGTGTACGTTGTGCGTTCAATACATGTCCCTCCATGGTGCTGTTAGCATTACGCATATTATGGCTGAAAGTTATGATATGGAAACGAAATAAATTCACTTCAACACACGCACATATCTAAACTTTGTAAACGGACGTGTGCCCACGGCAAAAATGGACGATCAGCCAATGAGCGAACAAAATACATGTGACGTCATGTTAAGGCACCGTGAAATGCACGCAAACACCCCTCCCACTGATTGAACGTTGGGTTCAGCGCTGTGCACGCACCGACCCACCGACGCGCGCGCATGACACACTGCACTGACCGTAACAATAAGCTACAAGCACAGCCAATACTGTTTCACGCGCACACGTCGGTTGGAGGTGGGGCTTGCAACGGTAACCTTTTTAAGGACGCCTTGGGACATGACCAGGTTCCCACGTCATATAGTGGCGGCAGCTTTTATTTGAAGTAATGCCGGCGGCTTGCCAGGATCTACTCCGGCTGCACCCCCCCTTCACTTCGCGCTCAATTAACCCCCCCTTCCCGACCCCGAACCCGGCTCCTGCTCTGCCCCTCTGCTTCCCCGCACCCCCGCTTACCTTACTTTAATCACCAGGGGTGTCGGGGAAGCCCGGGGAAGCCGGGGAAGCCGGGGAAGCCGGGCGCGCACGTGACTGTAACGTCACAGTGCGCCGCAACGTGCCGCGTCTCCACGCTGCGCACATGCACCCGGCCGGCGGCATTGCTTCAAATAAAAGCTGCCGCTACTGTATGTGGGCGACACTTTGTTTTTATATGTTGAATGCTAAACAATGAGGTGTGTGTGTGTGTTACAGTTAGTGTAACATGTTGAAATGATACTTTAAAAGCGATAAGCATCTATGATTTAGGACTCCGTCACCAATATGTACTAATGGTTCGTCATGTAGTATATTGTTATAGGAAATTATGTCTTTGTACACGCTACATGTGAGGCTATCTGTAATGTTAAGCTGTATACACTCATTTAGCTAACAAATGGTGTATATTATTAATGTACACATATATAATTTGAGTAAAGGCATAACGAAATTTGTATTTACCATTCTTGTAGAAGTCAAAACTGATTTGGCTGCAACTGCTCGCTCCAGAAAGGCACAACAGTATCATCCATGGTTGAGGCAACCGTTGAATCCTGAATCACACACATCGCCATATGGATCTGCAGTGGCTTCTTCAAACAAGACATCCGGAGGTACGTACAGTTGTTGGTTGTTTTCCCATCCACATGTATTGCCCATATAAGTTTGGATACATATCATAGTAGTTATGTCCATCTTGCATCTGGTCTTGATGAATGGAGGGTGCAGGTATATCAGCAGACGCGACAGTCGGTGCGGCTTCAGTGTAACTGGTATTAGGCAAAAATATGCTATTAAACAGAAGATATGTTCCATGTTCCATGGTAAGTTTAAATGATGGCGCAACATGCCAGCATCCATATCGTTGATCTAGCCGATCATGGACACGCTCAAAACATTCATTTGCGGATAAAGTGAATCGTTCAGAAGTTTTAAAATTTCGTTGTTTGTCAGGTTCTTGGTAGTATGGATATTTCTTTTGGATCAAGTCATAGATTTTGGCCACGTTTGCACTTTTCTCTGGCGTTGATTCGATTGCTAATAAATCATAAATTTGTATGATTTACGTGGATGGCTGTGCAATGTGGAGCTTCTGCCATTTATTCTCTCCAAGTGTACAGTGTCTAAGTTGAACGCATACGGATGTGTGCTGAATGTGTGAATAGTTACATGTTAACTTCGCGGTTTGTTCAGAGGTTATAATACCACCTAGCAGTTATACGCTTAGGTTTTCTCCCACAAGAAATTTGTTACAATAATTGGCTGAAATTCTTTGGGTAAGATACTCTTTTCACAGGAATCGAAACTTTACTTTCGGCTTAGGCAATCAACATGTGCAAAACAAGTTGACTCTTTGAATTAGAATAACAATGTGTGCGAAATCATCTACAGTGCTATGATGAACAGATTTCTGGTTACACTTAGCTAGATTTAACCATACACACACATCTCCCTTAGTGCGCCTGCCTGTCATTTGTTTTTTCTGTTTGTGATCCCCCCTTGTGGGAGCTCACCTTTATAGGGGATGTGTGGAACCCCCCCAGACTAACGGCTGCAAGAGGGATTCCTTACAGTGTCAACTCTAGCGCGGAGCAACACACTTCTTATACACACACATCTCTCTGTTTGTCTCTTTTTCTGTTTTTCTCTCTCTCTGTTTCTCTCTGTTTCTCTCTGTTTCTCTCTCTTTCTCTCTCTTTCTCTCTCTTTCTCTCTCTTTCTCTCTCTTTCTCTCTCTTTCTCTCTCTTTCTCTCTCTTTCTCTCTCTTTCTCTCTCTGTTTCTCTCTGTTTCTCTCTCTCTTTGACTCTCTCTGTTAGTCTCTCTTGATATATACATATATATATATATATATATAAATAAATATATATAATTAGATATACCGTATTTCCTCGATTGTAAGACGCCATCGATTGTAAGACGTACCATCGATTTGACCCTTAAAATCGAGGAAAATTACTATTTCATTTAACATGTTTCAGGAGAGGTCCCATGGCAGTGGAGGATGAAACGGGTGGCGGCGGCAGGAGAGGTCCCACGTCTGCAGATGGTTGAAGATGGACAGGGTGCGGCAGGTGTGCGGCGGTGGCAGGACACATCCCAAGTCTGCAAGTGAATGAAGATAAGACAGAAGGCAGGCGGGCAGGTGTGCAGTGGTGGCTACGGCAGGAGATCATAATAGCAGGCGAGCTGAGCAGGAGCAGAGCGGCACAGGGGAACGGCTGGGGAAGAGCGCACTGTAACCGGAAGTCAACGAACGGTCAACGTCCGGTGTTAGTGTGCTCCTCCCCAGCTGTTCCCCTATGCCACTCTGCTCAGCTCTCCTGCTATTATGATCTCCTGCCACCGCCACCACCACACGCCCGCTGTCTTATCTTCATCCCCCTGAATACTTGTCAACCTGCCCGCTGTTCATCTTCAGTCATCTGCAGACGTGGGACCTTTCCTGAAACATGGTAAGTGAAAAGAGGGGGTTAGTACTGTAAACACTTTTTTTTCCTTTTCATTTTTTTAATACATCGATTCTAAGACGCACCCCAATTTCAGACATGTGAAAATCGGATAAAAGGTGCGTCTTAGAATTGAGGAAATAGGGTATATATAAATATATTAACATATATATTTATCAATATATAATTAACTATATATTGTGTGTAGATATATATATGTAGATATATATGAAGATATATATGTAGATATATGTAGATATATATATGTAGATATATATGAAGATATAACTGTAATGAACTGTTAAGATAATTACAACAAGGCCTGTTTGCACACGGCCTGTTTGCACACAAGGCCTTCAATGTAGCTATATATATATATATATATATATATATATATATATATATATATATATATAGCTACATTGAAGGCCTTGTGTGCAAACAGGCCTTGTTATAATTATCTTAACAGTTCATTACAGTTTATAACATTACTGGGTGAGTATGTTTGAGGGCCTATTTGAGTCAGCTGTGTAGAAGTTGTATTTAACAGCAAACAAGGCCTCTTTTCAGCCATGAAGGCCTGTACTGTTCATTCTGATTATATATATATATATATATATATATATATATATATATATATATTATATATAGAGTGCTAAACTAAAGCCATTGATGTGTGTAAGTAGGCCTTGTTGTAATCATATTCAAAGTTACATACAGCTCAGTGAATTAGGGGCTCAATCATACTGATACCATAATTTTAGCAAGTGTCCTAACACTTATATCTCATTAACACAAGGCCTGTTTGCTGACAACAGTGGCAAATATATATATATATATATATATATATATATATATATATATATATATATATATATATACAGTGTTCGACAATTGTATACATTTACTCGCCCGGGGCGGGTGGATTTAACCCCCAGGCGAGTAACTATTGGCCCAAGCAGCACACATGTTTTTTTTAAATTCCCCCGTTCGCGCTGAAATTTCCCTGCTCGCGCTGAAAAAAAAAAAAAAAAAAAACTCCCCTACCTGACTCCTGATTGGCGCGCGCTCCAGGCTTTGTGGGCGCGCGGCCAGGCTCTATATGAGCCCGCCCCCAACGAGCGGCCATTCTGCCTGGAGCTCTGTAGGAGGGTAAGTACTCTCCATGCTGCGGCCCCTCTGCTCCTTCCCTGCGATCCCCCTGGTCACCACATGGCTCCCTACTCCCCACCGCGGAAGCTCTCCTGTCCCCTGCTCCTGTCCCATTCCCCTCCTCCTGTCCCCTGCTCCTGTCCCATTCCCCTCCTCCTGTCCCCTGCTCCTGTCCCCTCCTCCTGACCCCTGCTCCTGTCCCCTGTCCCCTCCTCCTGCTCCCTTCCCCTCTTCCTGCTCCTGTACCCTTCCCCTCCTCCTGTCCCCTTCCCCTCGATCCACCAATCGATGTCAGGGGCGGGAGGTCCCCGCTGCTGCAGCCCGGTTGGCTTGCGGGGGGGGGGGGCTCGGCCCTCACCACGTGCCTCCCATGCGTCCCCTACCTTCATGATGGCGCAGCCGCCGCATCAGGTGGGGGGATGTCGGCCTGCCCCCCCCCCCCAGCCATGAGCATCATGCCGCTGCGGGCTGGGGGGGAAGAAGCAGCCTGCAGCTTGGCCAGGCACTGTGACATGCCGGCGAGGGGAGCAGGGCAGTGGCGGCCACGGCGGGGCTGACTGTCACCTGGGGCGCCCAGTGGGGGATACCTCGCCACGTGCCTCCCACCCACCCTGCTGATTGGGGGGGGGATGTCGGCCTGCCCCCCACACGAGCGGGAGATGGGCGCGGGTGGGTGGGGGATTTGCGTGGTGCTGGTCGCGGCCTTTCCTCCCCTGTGTGTGTGTGAGAATGTGTATGTGTGTGTGTGTGTGGGAGAATGTGTGTGTGTGTGAATGAATGTATGTGTGTATGGGAGTATGTGTATGTGTGTGACACCAGAGGTCCCCCCCAGTCAGTAAACCCCCCCAGTCAGTAACCCCCCCCAGTCAGTAACCCCCCCCCCCAGTCAGTCACCCCCCCAGTTAGTAACCCCCCCAGTCAGTAACCTTCCCCCCAGTCAGTCAGTCACCCCCCCCTGTCAGTCACCCCCCAGTCAGTGTCAGTCACCCCCCAACCCCAGTCAGTGTCAGTCACCCCCCACCCCCAGTCAGTGTCAGTCACCCCCCACCCCCAGTCAGTGTCAGTCACCCCCCACACCCAGTCAGTGTCAGTCACCCCCCACCCCCAGTCAGTGTCAGTCACCCCCCACCCCCAGTCAGTGTCAGTCACCCCCCCACCCCCAGTCAGTGTCAGTCACCCCCCCACCCCCAGTCAGTGTCAGTCACCCCCCCACCCCCAGTCAGTGTCAGTCACCCCCCCACCCCCAGTCAGTGTCAGTCACCCCCCCACCCCCAGTCAGTGTCAGTCAGTCAGTCACCCCCCCACCCCCAGTCAGTGTCAGTCACCCCCCCAACCCCAGTCAGTGTCAGTCACCCCCCCACCCCCAGTCAGTGTCAGTCACCCCCCCACCCCCAGTCAGTGTCAGTCACCCCCCACCCCCAGTCAGTGTCAGTCACCCCCCACCCCCAGTCAGTGTCAGTCACTCACCCACCCAGTCACCCCTGCCCCACCCAGCCACTCACCCAGCAAACCACTCAACCAGCCAGTCACTCACCCAGCCTCTCTCTCTGTGTATCACCCACCCTCTGTGTGTGTCACCCACCGTTTCTCTCCTCTGTCTCCCCCACACTCTCTCCCCCCCCCCCACACACTCTCTCCCCCCCACACTCTCTCTCTCCCCCCCACACTCTCTCTCTCCCCCCCACACGCTCTCTCTCCCCCCCACATGCTCTCTCTCCCCCCCACACTCTCTCTCTCCCACACACTCTCTCTCTCCCCCACACTCTCTCTCTCTCTCCCCCACACTCTCTCTCTCCCCCACTCTCTCTCTCTCTCTCTCTCTCTCTCTCTCTCTCTCTCTCTCTCTCCCCCCCACTCTCTCTCTCCCCCCACTCTCTCTCTCTCCCCCCCACACTCTCTCTTTCCCCAACACTCTCTCTTTCCCCAACACTCTCTCTCCCTCTCTCCCCCACACTCTCTCTCCCTCTCTCCCCCACACTCTCTCTCCCTCTCTCCCCCACACTCTCTCTCTCTCTCCCCCACACACTCTCTCTCTCCCCCACACTCTCTCTCTCCCCCCCCACACTCTCTCTCTCCCCCCCCCCACACTCTCTCTCTCTCCCCCACACTCTCTCTCCCTCTCTCCCCCACACTCTCTCTCCCCCACACTCTCTCTCCCTCTCTCCCCCACACTCTCTCTCCCTCTCTCCCCCACACTCTCTCTCCCTCTCTCCCCCACACTCTCTCTCCCTCTCTCCCCCACACTCTCTCTCCCTCTCTCCCCCACACTCTCTCCCCCACACTCTTTCTCTCCCCCACACTCTCTCTCTCCCCCACACTCTCTCTCTCCCCCACACTCTCTCTCCCTCTCCCCCACACTCTCTCTCTCCCCCCCACTCTCCCCCCCCCACTCTCTCTCTCTCTCCCCCACACTCCCTCTCTCTCTCCCCCACACTCCCTCTCTCTCTCCCCCACACTCTCTCTCCCCCACACTCTCTCTCCCTCTCTCCCCCACACTCTCTCTCCCTCTCTCCCCCACACTCTCTCCCTCTCCCCAACACTCTCTCTCCCTCTCCCCCACACGCTCTCTCTCTCTTCCCCACACTCTCTCTCTCTCTCTCTCTCCCCCACACTCTCTCTCTCTCTCCCCCACACTCTCTCTCTCTGTCACTCCCACACTCTCTCTCTCTGTCACTCACACTCTGGATCTCTTATTTACCCTATATATCTTAACTGCCCTATACTACACCGAAATCTTAACTACCCTATACTGCTTTCTTCCAGATCTGGCTCAAGCTTCACACGGAAGACATCGGAACCCCCCCTAACCCAGAAGACAGGTAATGAACACCTCCCCAATGTATAACATTGCGGGAATGAGCGTACCTGGACATTGAGGGACTGCGGATCAGGTAAGATCCCAGGTGGGATTGCTGCTTTAGATATTGTGAAGCGGGGACATCCAGACATTGGTTAAGGGGTTCAGGAAACTAGTCATTCACACCTGGCTTTTATTTCTAGATCCAACATTTACACACACACATGTAACAAGGACTAATTGTAGTATAATGTAATACAATAAATACATTTATGTCAAAAACGAATGTTGTTCTGACTAGGAATTTATTAAATGTATTTTATTTATATATTTTATTTTAAAGCGGGGTTGGGGGCGGGACTAGGGGCGGGGTTGGGGGCGGGACTAGGGGCAGGGTTGGGGGCGGGACTAGGTGGCGAGTAGATTTTTGGGTTGGGCGAGTAGATTTTTGGGTGATTTGTCGAACACTGTATATATATATGTATAAATATGTATATATATATATACATATATATATATATTTATCAGTTAATATATATATATATATATATATATATATATATATATATATATATACATACACAAACACACACTGTGTGTGTGTGTGTGTGTGTGTGTGTGTGTTTGTGTGTATACATATATCCATAGAGATACAGAGAGACTACAGATATATTCATACACACTTACAGATCTGTTATTGTAACCAAAAATCATACATGGTCACATGCCAACGTTATGAACTATGAAAGAAGATTAAGGTAAGTAATGTCTTACAGAGTTAAGACACCAGAAAACATAACAATAAAATGTATGCTGTTATATGGGTACTTACTTAAAGTTGTATGTCAATAATATTAGCATGAAATGACTATCTAAATTACAAAAATAACCCAGATACATCTCACCTTTAACAAGAGCTAAGTGAATGTCAGCTTCCATTAACATGCCAAGTGTGTAATAATGTTGTACCATTAATCAACTGATGATTAATACATATTCATATGTTATCAAATATGCCTTCATTCAGTCAGTGAGCATTTCTAAACATTCATGTGTACAAGGACATACTTGAATGTTATCAAGCATCTGTACATGATCATACATACACTATTCATGAAATAGTCTGCATTAAACACCACCAGGACACCAACAAATTTAGTGAATGTGATTATTTATTTTTGTTTATCCTTTTGAGAGTGAGTCACAGGCCTGCTTGTTGGCTGTTGTGTTTGCCTTTTCCCTACTCTGGTCTTAACTGTACGACTTGTACTGGCCTGTGGCAGTTCTGTGGCACTGGGTGTGGGCTGTTGAACTTCAGGGGCACTGGGTGTGGGCTGTGGCCCTTCAGTGGCATTGGGTGTGGGCTGTTGCACTTCAGGGGCACTGGGTGTTGGCTGCTGCACTTCAGTGGCACTAAGTGTGGGCTGTTGCACTTCAGGGGCACTGGGTGTGGGCTGTGGCACTTCAGGGGCACTGGGTGTGGGCTGTTGCACTTCAGTGGCACTAAGTGTGGGCTGTTGCACTTCAGGGGCACTGGGTGTGGGCTTTGGCACTTCAGGGGCACTGGGTGTGGGCTGTAGCAGTTGTGAAGCAGTTGATAAACATTGCAAGAGTTATGGTGGATGTGGCAGGACGGCCTGTAGCCGAGGTCAGGGAACAGTCCACACGTGTAGTTTCAGGATAATGAAAAATGTTCAATGGCTTTATTTCTCCACAGTAACATAACATGTGGGTACACTGTCCCTTTAACAAAATAAATCCTGCTCCATGATGGGAGAAAAACTGACTAACACAGCAGACCTATCTAGCAGGCTGGCTGGCTAAACCAACCAAACCTTCAGAGTCTTTTAAGCAGTCATGAAAACAAATGAAACAAATCTTACTTTGGCTGCAGTAAGTAGTGTTGTATCCTTCTGGCTAGCAGCACATCTATCCATGTGCTCTTGTCTGAGAGAGCCACCTACTGCTGGTAACAAGATCCTTTTCTACCTTTCTGGCTCTCAGGTGTCAGCTTACTTCCTGACTACCTAAGTTCCACCTGAGTTAACCCTTATGAGTGCTGGATGAATCACTCAGACATATGTCTCCCAGGCGTAACTGATAGGAGTTGACTTCACTCTGTCACAGTGGAGCAGTTTCTTGTTTTGGTGTTTTAATCTTTTTCCAAAAGCTGGTTAGTAGTAATTGTTGCCCTAACTTTCTTTTTCGTGTCTCATTTGTAGGCGTCGGTTCCAGATTTTGAACAGATGAAAGCGGTTGGCTGTTGAGAGGGACCTGCACAGAACGTGTACCTACTGTACCGGTATCATCCAGAACTGGGGAATGAAGAACTGATGACCCAGGAGAAAAAGTTGCAGCATGTAAAGATCCATCCTCAGATGGGGTAAAGTGGAATTGTTGTTCTCTTGCTGTCATTCACAACTGATTAGCTTGGCTGACATTCAGAACTAGTGCTTGTAATGTCCTGTTTACATTTTGGATTTCTTTAGGAACTTGGATGATGACTTTTTGAATTTGTGACAGTTCTGATATTGACCTTTCATGCATCCTTTCATGCAGTGACAGCATCCTTTCAAGCACTGACATCATTTCTGAATGGCGACGATTTTCTTCACCCAAGATAAGTTCTTCAGAAGCTGCAATAGCTGAGTAGGTGTCATGAGCAGGAGGACTTGAATGCTGTGTTAATCCAGGAGTGGCAACAGCTTCATGGTCACTTGAGTGAATTTGTCCTTGAGCGGCAACATCTGGTTCTACAAAGAAAGAAAGACATTATGAACTGCCATGGAACTTTCACTTGTTTTTCAATATAATGATAGTTGTTCACATAGTGGAACAAATAACATGTTTCCATAATTTTTAATTTGTGTCCAATTAAAAGATGATGCTTGAAGTAACAATATGTGAAAAAGAAAAAATGTGTACAAGCGCTAAAGATTAAACACCAATGTGACTAGTAAAAATACAAAATATAATGGCTGCCTAGTAATACTGTCAGTACTAACAGAAAATACTTGGAAACAAAGAAAAAAAAACCTGGCGCCAAAAGTTCAATGGATAATCCTGTACTCCTCAGGGGATCAGCACACTTGCTTGACAGGCCATGTAAGGGAAAAAACACAAACAGACACAGATCATAGTGCAACTCTGCAGGGTTAAAACAGGTCTACACTACACATACAACATAGAGACTCCTAGTGACTATAAAAACTATTTATTAAATAAAAAGAACTATGCCATAAAATGGTAGGACAAATTAGAACACCGCTGGTCATCTAGATGGGAAAAATCAGAGCCTTACTTACAAGCAGCAAGGCATAAACTCGCAATGCAACATAGAGTCCTCTGGGTGCTGTTGATATCTTAGCAGAGATGTTATTTCTGCTGCGCCGCGACTCTCGTGCTGATCCTCCCTCCAGGGGTTACCAGGAACAGTGGCAGTGACGGAGGCCCGCTCGTGGGGCTCACAGCTCTACTCCGCATGAGGCCACTCTCCTCACTTCCTCCTCCGGTTCCACAAGCTGTCTCAGCGCGCCCGCGCGCGAGTGTGCCCGTGCCCTTAAAGGGACAGTACGTGCGTCCTGTATGCCAAGAACTAACAGCTGCAATGGGGCTCAAACCGAACCAAGTGTCCCAAAATAGTCCAGTACCAAACTCAAAGTGACTGTGTCACCTGCCCTACGCGTTTCGTAGACGTTACTCTACTTCCTCAGGGGCTACAAAGACTGATATTAGGTGACATATACATATACCCTAACCAATTAAAAATGAATTGACCAATTAAAGCTGTATAGCCTGCATGTCATTAATATCGAATCACTACGTCTCAAACAACATAATACACATACAATACATTAAAAACATACAAATAACAACACATAACCATATACCCCAAAAATGAGGCCCATTAGAATATCGTTACTAGAATATGTATATACCAAAAATACCGTATTGTGGCCAAAGGATAAAAAAACATTCTGCTTAATGTGCAATTGCCAGTGCAGAATCAAGTGGGTGGGATGCTATCCATTAAGTTATGGTTGCACTTATTACTAATTCATATCACTAATGCTTATTTTAACCTTTTCATCTACCTAAAAAGGAGCCCAGCTCAAAATCAATATTAAGCCCTTTTGGGGATAGAGTCTTAAGTTCATAAATCCAAAAGGCCTCCGTCCTATTGATGTGTTGAATGTTGTTACCACCTCTCCAATTGGGTGTACACAATTCAATAGGTTGACAGACAAGGCCCTTTGGATTTTTACCATGATGAACCAAAAAATGGTGGGACACACTGTGTGATGTTAAACCCTTTTTTATATTGTAGACGTGTTCGTATATGCGTCTTTGGAACGTACGACCAGTGCAACCCACATATTGCAGGCCACAGGGGCACTGCAACATATAAATGACAAACTCTGACTTGCATGAAATTTGTGTCATGATTTTGTAGTTTTTAGCAGTAACATTAGATTTGAATTCTGTACTGCAACAACTATACTTGCAGGCTATGCATTTACTACATGGTTTAAACCCATTTTTAACCTGATTGTTGGTCGTTTTTATTTCCCCTTGGTTTAAAGGATAAATAGGTGCCAGTTTGTTCCTGAAGTTGCCAGCTTTCTTGAAAACAATGGATGGCTGTGATGATAGTATCTGTGACAGAGTTGCATCCTGCAACAATGTAGGCCAATGTTTTGCAAAAATATTCCTTATTTTGGGGGCCATGACATTATATTGTGTTATAAAGGAGATATTATTTTTCCTTTGGCTTTCCCCTTTGTCCTTATATTCCAGGAGTTTGTTCCTGTCCATGTCTTGAACTAAAGAAATAGTGTTCTCTAGTTCGTCTATGGGATAATTCCGATCTATAAACTTATTTCGCCCCAAGTTATGCGAAACTCTTTATGGGGCAATGGGAGAAGGAGGTCATTTGGAACAACTGCCCATTTGGTGCAAACCTCGTGCTATGGCGGCGCTACAGTGATGACGTTATTTTCATTTGGGATGGGGAACTGGACCTATTAGACCAATTCATTTTGTACCTTAATGACAATCATAGAAATTTTAAACTAATATGCCAATATGATAAAACTACTATTAACTTTTTGGATTTAAATATTAGTATTGTCAATGACCACATTCACACACAAACATTTTTTAAACCCGTACAGGCCAAAAATTATGTTATGGCTAACAGCCACCACAATCCACAATGGATTCGGAATATTCCGAAAGGACAGTTCATCCGTCTCAGGCGCAACTGTTCCAGGTTGGAGTCTTTTGTAGAACAGGCGGATGAACTTAAAAATAAGTTTATAGATCGGAATTATCCCATAGACGAACTAGAGAACACTATTTCTTTAGTTCAAGACATGGACAGGAACAAACTCCTGGAATATAAGGACAAAGGGGAAAGCCAAAGGAAAAATAATATCTCCTTTATAACACAATATAATGTCATGGCCCCCAAAATAAGGAATATTTTTGCCAAACATTGGCCTACATTGTTGCAGGATGCAACTCTGTCACAGATACTAACATCACAGCCATCCATTGTTTTCAAGAAAGCTGGCAACTTCAGGAACAAACTGGCACCTATTTATCCTTTAAACCAAGGGGAAATAAAAACGACCAACAATCAGGTTAAAAATGGGTTTAAACCATGTAGTAAATGCATAGCCTGCAAGTATAGTTGTTGCAGTACAGAATTCAAATCTAATGTTACTGCTAAAAACTACAAAATCATGACACAAATTTCATGCAAGTCAGAGTTTGTCATTTATATGTTGCAGTGCCCCTGTGGCCTGCAATATGTGGGTCGCACTGGTCGTACGTTCCAAAGACGCATATATGAACACGTCTACAATATAAAAAAGGGTTTAACATCACACAGTGTGTCCCACCATTTTTTGGTTCATCATGGTAAAAATCCAAAGGGCCTTGTCTGTCAACCTATTGAATTGTGTACACCCAATTGGAGAGGTGGTAACAACATTCAACACATCAATAGGAGGGAGGCCTTTTGGATTTATGAACTTAAGACTCTATCCCCAAATGGGTTTAATATTGATTTTGAGCTGGGCTCCTTTTTAGGTAGATGAAAAGGTTAAAATAAGCATTAGTGATACTAATTAGTAATAAGTGCAACCATAACTTAATGGGTGGCACCCCACCCACTTGATTCTGCACCGGCAATTGCACATTAAGCAGAACGTTTGTTTATCCTTTGGCCACAATACGGTATTTTTGGTATACACATATGCTAGTAACGATATTCCAATGGGCCTCATTTTTGTGTTGGTTGGCTCATTATGGTTATGTGTTGTTATTTGTATGTTTTTAATGTATTGTATGTGTATTATGTTGTTAGAGACGTAGTGATTCGATATTAATGACATGCAGGCTATACATCTTTAATTGGTCAATTAATTTTTAATTGGTTAGGGTATATGTATATGTCACCTAATATCAGTCTTTGTAGCCCCTGAGGAAGTAGAGTAACGTCTACGAAACGCGTAGGGCAGGTGACACAGTCACTTTGAGTTTGGTACTGGACTATTTTGGGACACTTGGTTCGGTTTGAGCCCCATTGCAGCTGTTAGTTCTTGGCATACAGGACGCACGTACTGTCCCTTTAAGGGCACGGGCACACTCGCGCGCGGGCGCGCTGAGACAGCTTGTGGAACCGGAGGAGAAAGTGAGGAGAGCGGCCTCACGCGGAGTAGAGCTGTGAGCCCCACGAGCGGGCCTCCGTCACTGCCACTGTTCCTGGTAACCCCTGGAGGGAGGGCAGCACGAGAGTTGCGGCGCCGCAGGAATAACATCTCTGCTAAGATATCAACAGCACCCAGAGGACTCTATGTTGCATTGCGAGTTTATGCCTTGCTGCTTGTAAGTAGGGTTCTGATTTTTCCCATCTAGATGACCAGCGGTGTTCTAATTTGTTCTACCATTTTATGGCATAGTTCTTTTTATTTAATAAATAGTTTTTATAGTCACTGGGAGTCTCTATTTTGTATGTGTAGTGTAGACCTGTTTTAACCCTGCAGAGTTGCACTATGATCTGTGTCTGTTTGTGTTTTTTCCCTTACATGGCCTGTCAAGCAAGTGTGCTGATCCCCTGAGGAGTACAGGATTATCCATTGAACTTTTGGCGCCAGGTTTATTTTCTTTGTTTTGAAGTAACAATGATGTTTCGACTCAGTCTGAAAGAAGAATGAATGAAAGGTTGTTGTAACCTCACAACTCCTAGCTGATAGGTTACAACACACACAATACATGTAGTCAGGAAACACTACATCTACTGTGACAATAACTGATGTGAAGTTAATTACATGTGAAAGGCATTTATTTTGCATGGCACATGAAATGAGACAAATGTACACATTAGATGTGCTGCACCTCAAACACTCATCTTCCATGCTTGATGATGACCTTGATGAGACAGGTGATGAGACATGTTCAGTGTCAGGTGTCCCAGGAGCTGCAGGAGCAACTATATAGAAGAATAACATCAGAATTTTATTGACATGTGTACATAATTAGCATGAAGTTTGTTTAGTGGAAGTATTTATGGCTAAATATCAGCATTGCATAACCAAATGACAATGATATGTTTCAGGCAAGCTGTACATTATCCATCTTAACATAAATGTATATGTGAACCTAATTGGCACATTTATTTTAAACACCATACAACATACAATGTTCATGCAGGAATGCTTTGTAAAATTAAGTGTTCTGTTGTACATACACTGCATATGTTGTGTAGTAATCTAACAATAATTATGTACATCACTACCATGACAGCAAAGTTGACTCTGCTTATAATTCAGTACCTAATTGTGGAAATGTGAATGAATGTTTTTAGTGATCTGTCTGAACATTTAAGAGAAGCAGGTGTAGCGCTAAACGTGGATGACACTCATCAACACATGCAGTGTGTTGCTCACAGATGGTACTGTTGTGATAAGGTGGCGTATCTATAATGTAAAAAGAAGATATGAGTGAACGAATGACTAACATACGTTTTCATATATAGTGGTCTGGTGGTTGAAAGTATTCAGATAATTACCATTTCTAATGAATGTGATTAACTTCTGTTCACCTTGTCAGCGTGTAACAACTGTAGTCCCTCCCCAAAGACGTGACACCACCCTGACCTTTTATTTGGTTCTACCACCTGTAAGCCATCCCACAAGACTTGACCCTACCATGACCCTGTGATCTGGCTCTGTGCCCGACCCCACCCCCTCTGTTCACTTCTATGTTGTGATTACATATTAATTGCAGCTGGTTTTACACACCGATACATGAGCGAAATAAAAATCTGAAGTGAGCTACATATGAACACAATTAAATACCATATGGTACATGTTCCTATTTATGCTCTCATTATACTACATGAAGCGAAAAAAGAGCTTTAATTAAACATAACTAAATGTGTTTGTGCAAATTATTAATATTCGCCTTTCAATGCACAATCTTCCATGCAAGACTTGATTAGGCAGTAATTGCCTGTTTATAGGTGTAACATAGATTATAACTAATATATATATTATATGTATATATGTACTGCACCGACACACTTTATTCGAGAAAATACCCGGTATGTACCTGGCAGATACCTGGAATGCGCCACTCCTCACCTCTGACAAGCCTCGTTGCATTTGCCTTCCCAGCCTGGGTTCATGCCTGGCTGATGGGCGGCTGATCTGTTAACTGATAATGATTAGGATTTAATAGGCTGCAATGCTTCGCGTGTCTACCAGATGGCATAAATTCATGAATTGTAATGCAGTTTATATATATATACTGTGCAGTATTGCAGCCAGCGGGAATAAAATGCTTCAATCCCTGCTTGGAAAATAACTCAATGTACTCGGGCAGAAAACAGTCACAAACCTCAATACACCCGGGTATACCCGAATTCGTGGGACTAGCCAAGCTCGAATAAAGTGTGTCGCCAGTGTATATATGTATCGATACATACATGAAAAAGTGAATTATGCATTTGTGTGCACAGACACAGTATAACGAAGTTATACATTACTGTGACAAACAATGAGTGTGAATGTGCTTTGTGGTTATGCATGTTAACCCATTGTTTGTACAAAGATTCACACATACATTCAGCTTTCAACTATAGGGCAAACATGTTGAATGCTTTGTAAGGTAGAAGGTTGCAGTGTGTGTTATTTGGAAGATCAGTACACATAATCCCTTCATGCAGGTCAAGTTGTGTATGTTTACTCATAATGATGTCATCCACAATAGCTGAGCCAAACATGTTTCCAAACACACACACACACACACATATATATACACATATATATACACAGTGCCACTTTTTATCTCATCTCATCTTATGCAGTGGAAGTGATGTTTGCTGGGTGATAATGGTGAAAGACAGGGTTGCAGACCTGTCTAAGACATGCAAATGAATATACAGGAATATTTACAGTTGCTTTATGCTTTACTGTGGAGGGTTTTAGTCACTTTTTTTACCCACCATAACCTTAATAGTCGTGGTGATTACCTACTCTTATCTCATTTGAGCAAATGTCAGTAAGCCAACCTCACACTGATGAGACCCATCAAGGTTGAAACATGTCTGTGAGTGGGTTAACTGACTTTGCATCTCCCAAGTCCTTGCTTAAAAGCTGTGTTTAAAGCAGCATGCATTGACTAAGGGTTGCTCATGTAATGTGAGCATGAGATAAAAAGTGGCACTGTGTGCTCATTTGCATGTCATTTCCCAGAATCCCTTGCTGCAGTGGAAGTGCTGTTTGCTGGGTGATAATGGTGAAAGACAGGGTTGCAGACCTGTCTAAGACATGCAAATGAATATACAGGAATATTTACAGTTGCTTTATGCTTTACTGTGGAGGGTTTTAGTCACTTTTTTTACCCACCATAACCTTAATAGTCGTATATATATATATATATATATATATATATATAATTTTTTCTATTTGTAGGACAACTAGATATAAATATATACAGATAGATAGATAGATAGATAGATAGATAGATATAGAGAGAGGGAAATATATATACAGATATATATGTAGGTATGCTTATATTGGGAAGAAAGTATAAGTAGCAGCGGAAATATAGATAAGAACTGTAACCTAAGACAAGCCTAGTACAGTAACATTTGTCACCTGGTGGAAATGGAGCCGAATAAATTCCAATATCTCTGTCCCCTGGCAAACCCTCCACGACGACAGGAAGAAATTTTTCCCGCATCTGCTCCTCCAATGGAGTTAAGATAAAAGCTTGTGCTGGCGGCCCACCTCCAGTGCCAGAAGCATGCATCCGTTGTGCTTGTATTTTTTTCTTTAAGTTTGCCTTGATATCATCGAATCTCTTCCGACAATTCGCCCGGTCCCTGACATGATTCCCACACACAGACACAGCCAATGTTATTTGCTCCCACATTTCTTTTTTGGATGCTGAACTTGTCCGCCTTTGAAATACATACAAAATATATGACGTTAATTATTATTAGAAAAACGATCAGTTTCCTAAACTGCTACCTGTTCCAAGAGATACCAAACATGCTGGTTTAGGTGGAATATGTGTACCACATGCGCATTTACGTGGAAACATACAAAAGGAAGGAAGCTTGCATGAATATTGTATGAACTTTGTCAAACTTTTTAGACTGATTGTTATGGTCGTTATAAAGCATGAAGGAATATGTGTGTAACAATTAACTTTAATTGATAGATTTTATAGAATAATATTTTGATATTAAGACATCTCACATGACCTAGGATAACATTTCTTTGAACAATCAATGCAAAGATAGACTTACCTAGTAAATGCCCATACAGAGAGTTATAGTGCTCCAAAATCCCTGTGACAAGAAATCTTTTTTTTCCTCTTCATTGAAACGAGGATTACGTGGCCGCTCCACACATTTCCTCCGAACACGTGCAGGCCCAGAGCTTGGCTGCTGCTGACTGGACTCTCCTTCTTCCAATGGAAGAGACTCCAAAAGCGGGCCACCACCAACCACCCCACCACCAGACACACCAGCAGCACCAGCAGCAGACACCCCATCAGCACCAGCAACAGACACCACAGCCGCACCAACAACAGAGCCACCAGCAGCACTCACACTCCCAGCAACACCAGTCGCACTCGCAACAACAGCACTCCCCTGAATCCTATGTTCACTCAGACGAGTACTCACATGACTACCAGTACCACTCACACCAGCATCACTCTTCCTACGCCTTGCGGCCATACCTCTAGCACTCACAAAGAACAGAAAATAAATTTAAAGACAATCGCACTGAACACTTACAAAGTGAAAACAAGAAAAAGATGTTAACAAAACAACACAGGACAAACCTCTCACAATACACAACAACTCTCTCAGTCAATATGAAATATGTAAATCGCCCAGCTCTGTGTGTCTCTCTCTCTCTCTCTCTCTCTCCCTCCCAACAACACAGACAATGAATAAAAATACACGCTGCCTTTAAATAGGCCGCTCAATCCAAAACATGCTTGCTTCGGCAGATTCAGCAAGAAGTTTAATTGGCGAACCTAACACCACCCCGCCATGCACGCCGATACACCTGTGTGTGATCGGCAAATCATCGGCACAGTGGGAGCAAATGTTTTCGTCTTGATTCGGAAGGGATTCGGCACTTATTGCATACGGAGAGGGAAAATCGGCAGAATCATGCCGATAAGGTACACTTGGCGATTGCACTTTTTCGGCGCTTACTGCATAGAGCCCATAGTATCTATGGGATCAAAGCATGATAACAAACCCAATAATGATTAAAAACATAACGTGGAATACATAAGTGTGTACAGTTGTTCCACTATAATTCATATTTCACCAGCCTAGGGTGAATTGCAGGATAATTGGCAATGATCTATTTGAAAAATAAATCCTGGAGTAAATCTATAATGAATATCGGAGTCCCGACTGGGTTGGTCATTGCCCCTTGTTTTCAATATTGATTTACGAGGTGTAGATCTCATTGTATTATCTCTTTAACTATTTTTAGGGGGGGCCTGAAAAGAGCATTTATAATAATTTTTGACTCGGTGTGTTTCGCTCATTATGTTTAATATGTAGTGGGTGTGATCTTTAGTTTAGTATTTTTATCTATGGGGTTGGTGAGTGGGAGGTTCGGAGAGGTGCAGCCTTCAGCGGACTTCAGACCAATAGGTGATGGGCATGTCAGGCCAGGGGGACGAGCACGGCACCCTAGATTTCTATAAGCTGTGGTGCCATTCCTGTGCGTGCACGGGCGGCCTACATGACATCAGACCTGCGCGCAGTGGTTTTTGGCGCCACAAATTTATTGTTAATTGTGTGGCTACAGGGTATATATAAAGGGTCCCCATCTTCCAGTCCCCTATACTCCTTGATAAAGGACTCCTATTGTCCGAAACGCGTAGGAGGTATTTATCTCACCCCCTAGGGTGATGTTATTGAGTTGTGCTGAATAAATAGAACCTTATTGTTCTTACCACCTGGCTCCCTGGCAGTGCACTGATTTTGCTCTCTTTTTTTCTCCTAGTTCAAAGCTAGAGCTGCTGCTCTGACAAGCAGAATTTGTTGGTAAAGATTAGATTAATGCTGGTTAAATGCCCTTTTCAAACGATATTGCATGTGTAGCTATTCACAAAGCTTTGATAATAGGGCAATATTGCACAAAAACTGCTTTTTAATGAGCGTTAACACTCTGGCTATAAGAAGTAGTGCGGGAGCAACAACCTTCTTCACCCACCCCCTTTACCACCAAAACCACACAGGAATGGGTAAATGTGCTATTAGCCACAGATGGCTAATAGCGATTTTGCTCATTCAAATAACCATTACAGTGAAATATAATAAAATACATTACTATAATATATATATTACTATAAAATAAAATTCTAATCACTAATCCATTGATTGTCATTATAGTCATCCATGCCACCAATGGGACAAGGATAATAGCGCTTTTGCCCATTAAAAATAAAACATTACCCAGCTTGCATAAAGTAAATTAAAGTTGTACTTACCCCTGCCAGTATAAAGGCCACACTCATCCTCCTCTGTATCCTCTGTGTCTTCCGGCGGCAGCAACATTAAAACAAAAATCTAACTACTGGCCACTAACCCCTTAATCACTTAACCCCTCCTCCCCCCTACCCACCTGGGTGGCCTGACCACCCTCCATGGGACAACAACCCCAATCAGACTGTTGGAGCAACATTTTGCTCATCAAGCAAACACAAAGTAGTGCGATTTGGCATTTAATTAGCACAGAATAAAAAACTTGCGATTTTTCTTAGTGAAAACATGCAAACCCAATCAGTAATGTGAACTTATCAATCAGTGAATATTTCCCAAACGAGAGTTCCCCCCTGCACTCTCATTTTGTAATGGACATGCTCACCACAAACCGGGACCAGACCACCACCGGTGAAGCCGGATCCAGATTGCGGATTCATTCATTGTGGGTAGTTGGGTCACGGTCGGAGAGATCAGAATAAATGAAGTCCCGTCTGGGTTCAAGGCAGGTGGCACAGGAGCGATGGTCGGGGTCACAGGCTTGGTTCAGCATCAGGAAAAGCTTTAGCATAAGGGCTACAGCCCGATGAACCCTCTGGAAAGAGGAGACTCCAAAGCAAGAATGGCTACCGGAACAGTGAAGCTGTAGCGCCGGAGATCCAGAGCAGGCGCTTCAGCACAGGGATGATGGTCGAGGTCACAGACTGGGAATGATACCAGGGAAGGCTTCAGCAACTGGAAGCTTCTGCACAGGAACGGCCTCTGGAAGGAGGAGGCCTCAGAAAACAGAAAGCTTCAGCACAGGGGCTTAAGCAAAGGAATGGCCTCTGGAAGTAGGAGTTACTGGAAGCAATAAATCCTCTGGAAGCAGGCTATACTGAAAACAGTGAAGCTATAGTGCAGGGGATCCAGCGCAGGTGCTTCAGCACAGGAAGGCCAAGACAGCCCAAGCAGAGATGTTTGTGACAAGCACAGGTTACACAAAAGAAAGTCTTCAAGGGATTCAAGAATTATGCTCTGCCCCTTCCAGGTAGAAGGACTGACCTTGAATAGCACGGAAAACCAATAGGGGCAGAGGTGCACAGAAGGTAGCAACAAGGCAACTGGAGTGTGATTTCAGAAACAGCTGATCCCAATTGCTCAGTTCAGGAAGAGATTTGCCTGGAACCTCTATAGCCATGTAAGGATGAGTTTGAGCCAAACCCAGGACCGGAACCCTTACACATTTACATCTCACTAGAAAACAAACAAAGTGTGTGATGTGCTTTTTTTGTCTATTGTATCCTTCTCCAAGATGCAGATCCTGACATAATAGAGGACCTGGCTGAGTCAACATATCATACAGGATTTAACAGCGGTTCATGCATAAAACCCAAGAGGACCAAAGTGTGAGTCTAAACTCTGTAAGAGTATCAGCAAGTTGTGTCTTTTCTTGAACATATTAGACTACACTATATGTTCTTTGTTTTTCTTGTTTCCACATATCTTCTGGAACATCATTCTGCGCTGAAAAGAACATATGCCAACTATGTTCTAAATTGGGCTTCCGAGACAACTCAGGTTTTTAGGCTGCAGAATACTGTTTCTATCTGAGACATTTATTTGGACATTTATTATTATTTTAATTATTTACACATTATTGTTTATCACAGTTTTAAACACAGAGCATTGTTTAGTGCTAGCTCTTATTGTATGCCATTTCTTCCATATACCCTTTCACTCTAAATTAATCCAAGGCTTGTTTCTGTAGCTGGTTGCTTCACTTTTAATACATATACGACAGGTCATTTATATAAACCTTACTTGAAAATTAGGTAGCTACCTTGATGCAAACATGCAGTAAAACTATTATAAATGGGGTTTCAGTTATTACCTTCAAGTGTCTTTAAAATATGAACATTTGTGCCTTTTTGATAGATATTCACTGTCACAAGGAATCTCTGCTCCTCAGTTTTCATGTGTACCGTTTTCATAGTTACCATAGGGGATTCCTTTCATCTCGATTTGCCACTGACTTCATTTACTCAGCTTGTACATTTTATATTATTCGTAGCTGGGGTAATGTTGTCTTTGATTTATGTTATCTTAGTCCAGTTTTCTCTGAAAAGTCACTGTGTTATATTACCATTCATATTTTAAACAAATAATGAAAATACATTATGCACTAAACCCCGATTTAATCAATATGGAGAATTAGAGGCAGGAATAGTAAATGTGTAAACCCATCAACATTGCTAGTTAAACAATGAGAAAGTACATTACAACTAATACTGTATGTTGATAAAAGGGAATTCTGAGGCAATTTTAAAAACAAGCTGCCTTTATTATCCTATTTCTCAGTATAATTATTTTTGATATATTATACTAAACATGGTTTAATAAGCATACAAAAAAAGATATGGAGAGTAAAAAAGTGACAAAAAACTTCCATCATCACTTACAGGTATAAGCAGATTCTCATGTCTCAGACAGGTATACTTTACAGTGGAACATTTTTGTGACTTTTTTTTTTACTAACCATAACTTCGTTTGTGCCCCTGGTTTGTGACCACTGCCAGCTTCACATTGCAAGGCCAGTAACCATCCTTGATAATACTCAAGAGGTCAAAATAGCTCTCTGTGAATAGGTTGTCTGACCATGCACTTCTTTACTCAAAACTTAGCTGAAAAAGGCAGGCATATAATTATACTCTAGGTGTACAGTATATTAAAATGGATAGGAAGCAAAAAGTGACACACTGACAGTTAATTTGCATGCCATTACCCAGAATCCCTGAAAGCATTGGATGCTGAATGATTATGGGGAAATGCAGGTCGATGGACCTGTCTGAGACATTGGAATGTATACTTAAGTGTTTTTATATATTTAAATATAAACTGTATCGGTATTGCAGAGGGTTGTTGTCCCTGTTTTAATCCCTATAATTTACTTTGTGTACCAGGTTTATATATTTAATAAGAAAAAATCTTGAAGAGTAGTGTCACTTAAACATTTACACGATGAGTAAGTTGTACTTCCAACTTCTATTTTGTATCATGTGCTTTGCAGCTATTAGGAGGAACAATTTCTGCTGCTTGCTTTTGATATTGCATTAATCCAATACATCTGAAGCGGGCATTTGGGCTAAAGTCAATGGCAGTTTTTTGCCTTATTAGAGAATTGAATAACCCCCTACGACACAGCATGTTATTCATTGACTCACCAAATATTAATTTGCTGGGAAGCATGTTTGTTTCTTGAAAATGGCAGGAGGAAAAAAAATATATATATAAAGCAACTGTAAATATTCCTGTATATTCATTTGCATGTCTTAGGTCTGCAACCCTGTCTTTCACCATTATCACCCAGCACACAGCACTTCCACTGCAGCAAGGGATTCTGGGAAATTACATGCAAATGAGCACACAGTGCCACTTTTTATCTCATGCTCACATTACATGAGCAACCCTTAGCCAATGCATGCTGCTTTAGACACAGCTTTTAAGCAAGGGCTTGGGAGATATATATCAAAAACAAGGAACAAAGAGTAGCGCTGTAAGTGTGATAAGTGAGTTCTAATGTGATAGTGAATTGGACAAAATTATTAAATAATCAAATAGTGCTTGTATAATAATACTAAATTATTAATTAAAGCAATTAGAGAATTAAATATTTAAACCATATAACGTGAATATCAGAGAACAAACCAGTCCAAATGATGGACATGGATGAGAGAAAAAAAGTCCAGATACAAAGATTAATTGTCAGTCACAATGTGAAGTAGGCTGCTTCTTGGTTGATCTAGCCAGATCAGGAGAATCTGTAAAACAAAGACAAAAAGAAGAGCCAGCTCCATGGCATAATATTGTTTTTAAAATTGACAATTTATTAAAAAACAGAGAGTGGCCGCCAGGAATTGCACTCACTTCAAATAATGAAAAAGCATTCAAGGGAGACAATCTGTAAACTGAGACTGCAGGAGGCTAGGAAGCCAGATAATTGCTGTAGATATACACAAGCAGTGAATATAGATACTTATCCGTGGCTGGATGGAAGATGGTAGTCAGAGTATGAGCAGGAGGAGTGGTGGTGTTAGGCAGGTAACTGGTACACCATCCGATGTTGTAGGGAGATTTCCAGATGTCAGCTACTTCACTCCATGTGCCTGACGTGAAACCATAATCCCAGCACTCAGACCTTAGAACACCCAACTCCGTTAGTAGAGCTCTGCTTTGCCCGGAAGAATTCTCTGCTTTTCCTCGTGTATAATGAAAAACTGGCAGACCTCGAGACAGCCTACAACTTGCGTGATGACGTCAGTGCGTCACAACGTCACGACGTCCTGACGCATTTCGTCACGTGAGTGACTTTTTCATAGAATCATAGGCTGCTGCCTGCTGGAGCATTATATACCCTTGTGGGCAATCACAGTGAATTGGTTAAAGCTGAAACACAGCAGCAGCAGCCTATCATGTCGTGAAGAAGTTCATCAACATAGAACAGATAAATGGACATGTAAAATAACAATCAAATAATTAAAAAAATCTATTCCATATAGCAATGAACAAGAATAAATCGATCTAAAATGACACTACATTATGCTCTAAATATAATCATGGTAACCTATATAATAATTATAAAAAATTATAAAAAAACTTTTGTTATATGTAAACTAAACAAAAGTATACCATTTGAATCTTCCTGCAGCTATGCGCTAAATTCATAAACCAATTTATTAAATCAAATTAATTAAGTTTGAATAGAGCTAGTATAAGCAACCTGATATTGGAATGTACATAGGACTAAATGTATTATAGATATAAATTTAAATATAGCTGAGAGACTGGGTGCTAGTGCACCAACAATAGGGTGAAAAATGTGTAGAAATATTAATATTGATATAGCCACATAAGGTGACCAATCAATTAGATAATATTATAGGCTGACAGGAAGAACTTACTAGGGCAATAAAAATAGTTGCCCTAATTTACTGAGTGCATAGGGGATGCACTAGACTAGAATGCAGGTGTCTATGCATTCATTTAACCCTTGTGGTGCCAGTGTACCTAACCGGTAAATCCAGTAGGATTCACGTATACACAGGGTTTTGAATCTGTCTCCTCCTAGTTTGGAACTGGGGATCGTTTCTATGCCAATAATTTTCAGACTCGCAGGGTCCTTGGAGTGAACATTATAAAAGTGACGGGGCACACTATGAGTAAGAGTACCCTTAATGATCGCACATCTATGCTCCAGGAATCTGAGACAAAGGGATCGTTTGGTCCGTCCAACATATTGGATATTACAGGCACATGAAAGGACATAGACCACAAAAGTGGTCAAACACTGGATGGAACTTTGAATGGCATAATTGTCCCCATGAAAGGAGGATGACAGGAACCCTAGAACAAATTTCTTACCCCTAGGGTTCCTGTCATTTTTCGCAAAGCTACAAATATTAAGTACCAATTGGCCCCCAGAAGACTTAGGGAATTGGCCCCCACAATGGATCGTGAGGTAGGTCATTTAGGTAGCTGCAGATATGACAGGTCTAGGTGTATTATGTGTAAACACATGACAGTATCCCAGTCCTTCTCATCCTCCGTTCATGGGGACAATTATCCCATTCAACGTTCCATCCAGTGTTCGACCACTTTTGTGGTCAATGTCCTGTCATGTGCCTGTAATATCCAATATGTTGGGATGGACCAAACGATCCCTTTGTCCCAGATTCCTGGAGCATAGACGTGCGATCATTAAGGGTACTCTTACTCATAGTGTGCCCCGTCACTTTTATAATGTTCACTCCAAGGACCCAGGGAGTCTGAAAATTATTGGCATAGAAACGATCCCCAGTTCCAAACTAGGAGGAGACAAATGCAAAACCCTGTGTATACGTGAATCCTACTGGATTTACCGGTTAGGTACACTGGCACCACAAGGGTTAAATGAATGCATAGACACCCGCATTCTAGTCTAGTGCATCCCCTATGCACTCAGTAAATTAGGGCAACTATTTTTATTGCCCTAGTAAGATCTTCCTGTCAGCCTATAATATTATCTAATTGATTGGTCACCTTATGTGGCTATATCAATATTAATATTTCTACACATTTTTCACCCTATTGTTGGTGCACTAGCACCCAGTCTCTCAGCTATATTTAAATTTATATCTATAATACATTTAGTCCTATGTACATTCCAATATCAGGTTGCTTATACTAGCTCTATTCAAACTTAATTAATTTGATTTAATAAATTGGTTTATGAATTTAGCGCATAGCTGCAGGAAGATTCAAATGGTACACTTTTGTTTAGTTTACATATAACAAAAGTTTTTTTATAATTTTTTATAATTATTATATAGGTTACCATGATTATATTTAGAGCATAATGTAGTGTCATTTTAGATCGGTTTATTCTTGTTCATTGCTATATGAAATAGATTTTTTTAATTATTTGATTGTTATTTTACATGTCCATTTATCTGTTCTATTTTGATTAACTTCTTCACTACATGATAGGCTGCTACCTCTGTGTTTCAGCTTTAACCAATTCACTGTGATTGCCCACAAGGGTATATAATGCTCCAGCAGGCAGCAGCCTATCATCCTTTGAAAAAGTCACTCATGTAACGAAACGCGTCAGGACGTCATGACGCACTGACGTCATCACGCAAGTTGTAGGCTTTCTCGAGGTCTGCCAGTTTTTCATTATACACGAGGAAAAGCAGATTATACTTCCGGGCAAAACAGAGCTCTACTAACGGAGTTGGGTGTTCTAAGGTCTTAGTGCTGGGATTATGGTTTCACGTCAGGCACATGGAGTGAAGTAGCTGACATCTGGATATCTCCCTATAACATCGGATGGTGTACCAGTTACCTGTCTAACACCACCACCCCTCCTGCTCATACTCTGACTACCATCTTCCATCCAGCCACGGATTAGTATCTATATTCACTGCTTGTGTATATCTACAGCAATTATCTGGCTTCCTATCATCCTGCAGTCTCAACTGGTTTACTTTCACGGGAGACTCCTGTGGCGGGTAGGATCTCGGTGGCCGGAACAGCAGGAGCATAGTAGGGGTCACAATCAGAGGGTCCAAGGCAGGCAGCAGATAGCACAATCGGGTGACAAGCAGGGGTCCGAGGCAGGCGGCAGACAGCACAGTCAGGTAACAAGCAGAGGTCGGCAACGAGGAGACTGGAACAGAACAGTGGAGCAGGAACAGGTCCGGGAGCAGGGACTGAGAAAGGGGAGCAGGGACTGAGACCGGGGTGCAGGGACGGAGACTAGGGAACAAACAGGGACAAGCCAGATTACCAGCAAGGGCCTTTACTATGAACAGAATCAAATACAGGATTTGGTACAGGAACAGATCAGGATCAGAGACAGGAGCATGTGCATAGGAGTCTGACTCAAAACAAAGGCAAATGAACCAACCAGGAAGCAGAAGCTATAAAGGACAGAGACAGGAGCAACAAGAAGACAGACAGACAGAGGAACCCTAGAGCACACAGAAGGCAGCAGCACACCCAGTGGACAAAGAAGAACTATGGCTAGGCAGGAGGTCTAGGCGACCCTGACATTACTCCCCCCTATCGAGAGCGTTCTCCGGACGATCCTCCAGGCTCTTCCCGGAGGCCTTGATGAAAAGTGGACTCAAGGTAACCCACCTCTGATGGTTTGTCAGCGGGCAGAGGGTACTCCACAGGTACAGACAGAAAAAGTCCATCAGAAAGCCGACAGAGCAATTAAATTCTCTCTCTGAACAGTTGAATGTCAGGATGCATCAACCCAAACACCAGAGAATCTGTGAGCAGTAAGCTTGACTTTGCAGAGTAGGCCACAGGCTCAGCAGAGGACGCATCAGATATTCGTAGATAAACGGAAGAACGTGCGCTTGTCTTCACAGCGGGAGCAGAGGAGCCAGTAGATTCTCCTGACAACCCTCCAGGTTTGAATCCCAGTGACATAGAACGGCGCTAAAACAACAGTGATAGTGCGTAAATATATAGTGAATTATAAGATGAAACTGAAATTATTCTCAACCTTCCCAGGGAATGTGTACAGATTAGGGTGAATGGGGTTATACATTATATTTAAAGACATTGCATGAACAGTTAAAGATAATATATATTATAGGCGAATGGAACAGTTACAGACCAGATTAAAACGTGAGACAATTCCAAGTGCACAGCTGCTCCACAACTAAAGGCGCCGAGTCTGCCTTGCTGTCTTGCCGCCCGCTTCCTGGTTCGCTCAACCGGAAGTCATCAGTCCCAGACCGGACGTGACGTCAGACGCCATCCACCGCGATCCGAAGGGGGGAACTTTGAAGTGAAGCTGCAAGCGTATCATCTGCTCCAGACACCTCTACTGCCTCAAGTAAACCCTTATGTGAATTTGATCTATGTACACATTGTAAGTACATTTCTTATGCGTTTTTACCTATAAACCTGATACCTTTGATCTACACTATGGTCTCTCCTTGTCTTCTATGAACTTCAACATGAGTGGAAGTCTTCCAGAATCATCACCAATCCTGTTTCCTGTTATTGCTGTTTTATCACTTACTGTACTTGTTGTAAGTAGGCATTTTATTAGAGCCAAGATCTACCTGAATCATTATTGTGTTCACTTGCTGCACCATCATTTTCAATTTTTTCTTTTTGGGTGTTCCTGATACCATCGCTCCCTTCCTACCCTGGATGCTGAACCCTCCAGGTTTAGCAGGGTGTCTCTGATGGAAAGCCGACTCGCGATGGCCTTCAGACAACACTCCATGTTTCGCAGGAACATAGGAATCAGCAACAACTCTGGACAGCCTTCCAGGCTCTTCAGGGAAACCTTGATGGAAGGCCAACTTAGTGTGTACGTCAAGTGCTGATGGGAAATCTGTGAGAGGTGCATTTATCCTAATCACAGGAGCAACAGGTACATTGGGTTCTGCATGGAACCTCCGAATGGGTGCGTTCAACCCAAAGGGGCAGAGACATCAGGAATGTGGGCATCAAGGATGGGTGCAGCCTTTCCACATGAGTCAGTGGGGACACAGAGTTCGCTCTCCATGGTCTCCTCTTGCGACTGCCGTTTCGTGGCATCACCCAATGAAAGACCAGCTATTTGAGTTTTCAGCTCTTGAAGCTGTCCTTCTGCACTTCTTTTCCCACTCAAAGCAGTTGTCAGTTCAGCTTCTTTGGAGTTGAGTCACGACTCCATATCTCCCAGCTGACTTAGAATAAGGCTTAAATGTGTTTCTTTTTCTTTATGTCTAACCTGTAGCTGCCGGTACTTCTCCCAGACCTTGTCCAGCTCCAGCTGCAGCTGGGCCTTCTCATGAGCTGTGTGATTCAACACTTTGCAGGCATCAGCCATCTTGACCTCATAGCGCAGTGTCAGGCCAGCCACTTGACGGACAGACATCTCCTCCCTCTCTTTTTTGGCAAGCTGTGTCTTGAGCTCAGCAATCTGCGCCTGCAGCGCTGTGAGATGCTGTGATGTGTGTTCAGCTGTCAGCTTTAACTCTTTCATTTTTAGGTGTTGTTGCAATTTCCACTCCTCAGTGAGAGATCCCTGGTTAAGTGCATACTGCAATTCTCTTCTCAGGGCTTTCATCTCTTCACTGAGATTATTTTGAGCTCGCTTCCCTGCATCCCTCATCACATCTTGGAGCTCTGCAAATTCCTTTGCTATGGTCTCAGCAGCTTGTCTTTTCCAGGTCTCTTTCTCTTGGGTGTACTGGCTGTTAGGGATGGAGCAGTGTCTCTGCTCCTCTAAGTCTTGCTTCAGTGTCTGGACCGCCTTGTGGTCCCTCTCATTCAGGGTTACCTGGGCTCTAAGCTCCTCCTCCAGAGAGACTCTGGTTATGCTAAGTGTGGCCTTCAGCTCCTCATGCTTCTCTTTGGGGACACACTGGGTACTCAAATACTCTTGCAGCATCTTTACTTTGTAGGCAGTCTGGAAACTTTCTTCCTGCATAACTCGCTGCTTTTCCTCAGCATTCACCCATTTCTCCCTCGTGTTCTGCAGATGTGTACGCATTTCTTGCAGCTGACTCTGCAGCATATTTTCTACTTGTGTGCGCTGCTCCAGCGAGACATGTTCTTCTTGCAGCACTCTCTCTGCATTCTGCAGTGCTGTCTGCACGTCTAACTTTTCCTGGGCTAACGGTTTCTTCTCCTCTCCTAATTCATGGAGTTTCTTATCGCCTTCACTGACTTGGACATAGAGATTCTTGCACTCTTGGGTTACATTTTCAAAACTGCTATTTAACCCTTCGAAGCTCTCTCTCACAGAATGTATCTCTGTTTTAAAGTAGCAAATCTCCTCCTGGGAGACTTTAAGCTCTGTATTAAGCCTGTCAATTTCCTTCATAGAGATTTCCAGGAATTCGTTACTTTTAGAAGCGAGGCGCTGATCCTCGGCAGCATCAGCATATGCCCTCTCCAGCTCCCCTGACATGACATCCAGGTCACTCTCCAACTGGTGCTTTTCTTTTTCCTGGAGAACACACTTGGCAATTACTGAGGATAGATAGCTTTGTAGTGCAGCCTTGGCTTCTTGCGCTTTATCTAAACGTCCATGAAGACAATCAATCTATTTTCATGCAGATTGAATTGTCTGAGTTAGGGCATCTTTTCCTTGATTAAATACTTCTTTCTTTTCTTCCACTATTCTTGGGATATGTCTGTGAGTTGCCTTAAGCTGCAGCATATCTCTTTCATCAAGGGCAGATGCTGAGGTTAAAGGTTCATCCTTAATTCCTTCTGCAACTTCCACAGTAATACCTCCTTTCTTTTTCTTCTTCTTCCTTGCTTTGAGAAGTTCTGAAGAATCAGTGGTACTGTGTTCACATTTACTGCTCAAGACTGTTTTCAGAGTGGGAGCCATAACTTCAGACATACTGTAGGGAAACCAAACTTCCCAAGAAACCAGTAAAACGGATGTGTCTTTAAAGCAGAAGCATTAGAATGAACAACAGGAATATTAGACACAGAGAGACACAAGATAGGAGAGCTGACATTTTGAGACCTTAGCATAAGTCACAGAGGTATCATAAATGCAAGGAAAAAATGTAGACCGAGAAACCTGTAGTTATATCTGAAACTTTAGATATCAGGCGTAGGGATATCATATAGACAGAAAACCTGCAGTTAAATATGAATCTATAGACATCAGGCGTGGGGATATCATATAGACAGAAAATCTGCAGTTAAATATGAATCTTTACACATCAGGCATAGGGATATCATATAGAGAAACCTACAGTTAAATCTGATACTTTAGAAATCAGGCATAGAAATATCATAGACAGCAGGAAACTACTACAGAAAAACTTGCAGTTAGATCCGAAACTTTTGACATCAGGCGTAGGGATATCAGACAGAGAAACCCTACAGTTAAATCTGAAACTTTAGATATCAGACGTAGGGATATCATAGGTTGCAGAGAAACAAACTTCAGGGGAACTTTCTGGTAAACCTGAAACCTTAGAACCAATCATAGGAAGAACTAGAGATTGCAGGAAAAATCACAGCAGGCAGTAACAAAATAATGGAAGCACTCTTGTCTTTTGAAATGGGAACCCTGTGAACAGCAGTGGTCCAACCAGGGAAAGCAGTAAATCAAGGTAACCGTCTTAAATAGAGATGTGAGTCTGAAAATCTGCAGTGGCCCACCCAAAAATGCAGAGACAATCCTTATCCAGGCAATGAAAGTCTGAAAATGGCGAAAACAGGTACTGCAGAAAAGGTTTTTTTTTTTTGTAAAAGGGAATTCTTCTCAGGGAGAAAGTGGCACAAAAAACCTGCAGAAACCTTTGCAGCAACAAAACCTTCAGGATCCCAACTGGGATTTCTAAAAAACGAAAAAATGTACTTATCTTCCTCCAAGCGGAGTGGGTCTGCTGAAGCAGGAAGGCAGAGAATCTGTTCCGGCGAGATCCAGAATTGGCCTTTGTTTTCTGTCACGGGAGACTCCTGTGGCAGGTAGGATCTCGGTGGCCGGAACAGCAGGAGCGTAGTAGGGGTCACAATCAGAGGGTCCGGGGCAGGCGGCAGACAGGGCAGTCGGGTGACAGGCAGGGGTCCGAGGCAGGCGGCAGACAGCCCAGTCAGGTAACAAGCAGAGGTCGGCAACGAGGAGACTGGAACAGAACAGTGAAGCAGGAACAGGTCCGGGAGCAGGGACTGAGACCGGGGAGCAGGGACGGAGACTAGGGAACAAACAGGGACAAGCCAGATTACCAGCAAGGGCCTTTACTATGAACAGAATCAAATACAGGATTGGTACAGGAACAGATCAGGATCAGAGACAGAAGCATGTGCATAGGAGTCTGACTCAAAACAAAGGCAAATGAACCAACAAGGAAGCAAGAAGCTATAAAGGACAGAGACAGAAGCAACAAGAAGACAGACAGACAGAGGAACCCTAGAGCACACAGAAGGCAGCAGCACACCCGGTGGACAAAGAAGAACTATGGCTAGGCAGGAGGTCTAGGCGACCCTGACATTTACAGATTGTCTCCCTTGAATGCTTTTTCATAATTTGAAGTGAGTGCAATTCCTGGCAGCCACTCTCTGTTTTTTAATAAATTGTAAATGTTATAAACAATATTATGCCATGCTGCTGGTGCTTCTTTTTTTCCCTTTGTTTTATATATATATATATATATATATATATATATATATATATATATATATATATATAAGACATGCAGATGAGCATACAGCTATATTTGCATATTTGCTTTCCTGTGGAGGGTTTTTGTCACTTTTTTTACTCACCATAACTTAACTCAGTATTATGGTTTAGCCTATCCCATAGCCTCTCTTGCATTCCCAGTAAAATCAACCCCACACTGACGAGACCCATCAAGGTCGAAACAGCTGTCTGTGGGTGGTTTTCTGGGTATGCACCTTAACCCTGGCTGTGCTCAAAGCTGTGACCATGCAGCAAGCTTAAGCCTATAGGGAACCATGTTAAAAGTGGTTATTGAGGCAAAAAGTGACACTGTGTGCTCATTTGCATGTCATTTCCCAGAATCCCTTGCTGCAGTGGAAGTGCTGTATGCTGGGTGATAATGGGGAAAGGCGGGGTTGCAGACCTGCCTAAGACATGCAGATGAGCATACAGCTATTTTTGCATATTTGCTTTCCTGTGGAGGGTTTTTGTCACTTTTTTTACTCACCATAACTTAACTCAGTATTATGGTTTAGCCTATCCCATAGCCTCTCTTGCATTCCCAGTAAAATCAACCCCACACTGACGAGACCCATCAAGGTCGAAACAGCTGTCTGTGGGTGGTTTTCTGGGTATGCACCTTAACCCTGGCTGTGCTCAAAGCTGTGACCATGCAGCAAGCTTAAGCCTATAGGGAACCATGTTAAAAATGGTTATTGAGGCAAAAAGTGACACTGTGTGCTCATTTGCATGTCATTTCCCAGAATCCCTTGCTGCAGTGGAAGTGCTGTATGCTGGGTGATAATGGGGAAAGGCGGGGTTGCAGACCTGCCTAAGACATGCAGATGAGCATACAGCTATATTTGTATATATATATATATATATATATATATATATATATATATATATATATATATATATATGTTTTATATATATATATATATATATATATATATTGTGGTGCCATCACTGTCCTCTAGGGGCTGAATAGGGCAGCTATTGGACTTTTGCACCACAGAGTGTTAATTTAATCCTCCCTAGAGAAAACAGTTGAAGCTAATCTGCCTACTCTGAATAATCAGGAAGGGTTTTAAGAGTATTAATGCTGCATGGCACAGAGAGACAGTTTTTCCCCAGAGAAGGGGGGAGACAGAGGAGCTCCCCAGCTAACGGAGGCTGGCTAAAGAAGCATGAGAGACACTGCTGGGAGAGCTTTGCTGAAGCAGTGACGGCTGGTTACAGAGGAACACAGGAGTTTCCCTGAGCTCCCGTGGGGTTGAATCCCAAAGAGAAGAAGGAAGGACGATAGACTGTGCTGAAGCAGGGACATCGCCAGATGGACTAAGATAAGCAAGACCCTTTCTATTGTTTACAAAGACTGTGCTGTTACTGTATTGCCAATGCCAGGGCATGTTTTGAGCTGACAACCGGATTAGCTGGCATTCCTGATAGTAAGGGCCTGAGAAGTCAGTTAGTTCCCTGAATAGAGATATGATTTTATTTTATTTGGTTTTCTTAAAGGGACGGTGGGCCTATTAGTATTATTTATCCCTGTAAATAAACCCCAAGTATAGAGAAATACAGCGTTTCCTTCCTCATTTGGGACAAAAGAGACAGCAATGTGGTGTTGGCATCACAATATATATGAAAAGAGAAGGGAAGGGGAAAAGAGAGGTGTACTCTCCTGGTGTAATATTGCTTAGACAATTTATTGCACTAATAGAATCAGCAGTGGTTCAACACACAAACAATGGCAAATCACTCGCATATTTTAGTATAATACTCAATCCGTCCCCAGCTCAGCTGTATACGCTTCGCACCGCTTCCACACGTGAGATCCGTATTGCGCGTCTTCCGCTCTGCCTGCAGACCAGATGTGGTGTCGATACACGCTGAACTCAGTCCCCACGGCTATGCCGAGAAAGGAATCGTAGTGGTTTTTCCAAATTCCTCTTACTGATCCACTGATCTGAAGAAGTTGTTAGAATACAATGAAACGCATAAGGCGGTCCTAATCCCCAGCGAAACGGCGCTATTCAATACAGGACTGGTCGTCTGTGAAGCTCTGTAAAAAGACTATTCTATCCTGCTGACTAATTGTAGATCAGTAAGAGGAATTTGGAAAAACCACTACGATTCCTTTCTCGGCAAAGCCGAGGACTGAGTTCGGTGTGCATCGACACCACTTCCGGTCTGTAGGAGGAGCGGAAGATGCGCAATCCGACCTCACGTGTGGAAGCGGTGTGAAGCGTATACAGCTGAGCTGGGGACAGACTGAGTATTATACTCAAATATGCGAGTGATCTGCCGTTGTTTGTGAGTTGAACCACAACTGATTTTATTAGTGTAATACATTGTCTAAGAAATATTACATCAGGAGAGTGCACCTCTCTTTTTTCCCCTTCCCTTCTCTTCTCATATCATCTATGGGAGTAGTTTCCCTGGTGAAGAAGGCTGCCAGTGGATCTTAATCTCCATTTTTGGTCTATATACTTTACCCTCTAACTGCTTGGACTTTTTAAAGGATTAAGTACATTTTATTGTGTTAATTACAACTTCCTATTTATAGGTTTAGTGTGTTCTAGGTTCCTTTTATCTATTATAGTTCGTATAGTGATTTCTATATTTATAATTTACAATATGTTGTCATTTTAGCGCTGTTTTTTATATTTTTGCATATATATATATATATATATATATATATATATATATATATATATATATATATATATATATATATTTTATATATATATATATAATAGAAAAAAGAAACATACAACGCAATCACACAGGGATATCTAACCAATTATTACCACATATAGATATACAGGTAAACCCCGTTATAACGCGGTCCTCGGGGTCCACCCCGAGACCACCGCGTTAGTAACGGGGTCGCGCTATTTTGTTTTTAAAAATGGCCGCCGCGAGCCTGATCGGGAGGGAGTTAATTAAATAAATAAATTAAAAAAAAAGTTTAAAAAAAATGGCGGCGATTCATCCCTCCTCCCTCTCCCTCTCAGCCCCCTCCCTCTCCCCCCCCCACCCCCGAGCTTTGCCCCCGCAGGGCAGTGCCCCTCTCTGGGTGCAGGAGGGTGGGTTACATGTCAGCAGCACGGTGTACTCACGGTCACAAGTCCGAGCTGCAGAGAGGCTGCAAAATGGAGACGGAGCCCCCAGGAGGAAAGCTGGGACCGGAGCAGATGCTGCTAGAAGCAAAGCATTCTGGGAGTGGACGGGGCTGCCTCTGTCCAGCCTCATCTGCCCCTCACAGGGAGGAGGGATCCCCCATAGAGACCTGCCCCCTTCACTCCCAGCCAGGGCACAGGGGTGACCCCAAAACAGAGACCTGCCCCCCTCCCTCTCCAGCCGCCCTCCCTCTCCCTCCCAGCCCCCTCCCCTCTCCCTCCCAGCCCCCTCCCCTCACCCTCCCAGCCCCCTCCCCTCACCCTCCCAGCCCCCTCTCCCTCCCAGCCCCCTCCCCTCTCCCTCCCAGCCCCCTCCCCTCTCCCTCCCAGCCCCCTCCCAGAATCCTGGTTTTGCAGTGCGTGGAAACGTGTGTCTGTGTCCTCCCAGCCAGATCTGCTGCTGCTTCTGCTGCTGCTGCTGCTGCTGCAAGAGGGAGGGGGGGGTTGGGCTGCTGGCATGTGAAAAACGGGCTGGTGGGCTGCTGACATGTGAGGGGGGGTGGGCTGCTGACATGTGAGGGGGGGTGGGCTGCTGACATGTGAGGGGGGGTGGGCTGCTGACATGTGAGGGGGGGTGTGGGCTGCTGACATGTGAGGGGTGGGGGTGGGCTGCTGACATGTGAGGGGGGGTAGGCTGCTGACATGTGAGGGGGGGGGTGGGCTGCTGACATGTGAGGGGGGTGGGCTGTTGACATGTGAGGGGGGGGTGGGCTGCTGACATGTGAGGGGGGGTGGGCTGCTGACATGTGAGGGGGGTGGGCTGCTGACATGTGAGGGGGGGGTGGGCTGCTGACATGTGAGGGGGGGGCTGCTGACATGTGAGGGGGGGGCTGCTGACATGTGAGGTGGGGGTGGGCTGCTGACATGTGAGGGGGGTGGGCTGCTGACGTGTGAGGGGGGGGTAGGCTGCTGACATGTGAGGGGGGGTGGGCTGCTGACATGTGAGAGTATTGTGAGGGCTGTGTGCAGTGAGTGTGTTCAGTGTGTGTCAGTGTGAGCAGTGTGTGTGCAGTGTGAGCAATGAGCAGTGTGTGTGCAGTGTGCAGTGTGTGTCAGTGTAAGCAGTGTGTGTGCAGTGCAGTGTGACCAATGTGCAGTGTGTGTGCAGTGTGCAGTGTGTGTCAGTGTGAGCAGTGTGCAGTGTGTGTCAGTGTGAGCAGTGTGTGTGCAGTGTGAGCAATGAGCAGTGTGTGTCAGTGTGAGCAGTGTGTGTGCAGTGCAGTGTGAGCAATGAGCAGTGTGTGTCAGTGTGAGCAGTGTGTGTGCAGTGTGAGCAATAAGCAGTGTGTGTGCAGTGTGTGTCAGTGTGAGCAGTGTGTGTGCAGTGTGCAGTGTGAGCAATGAGCAGTGTGTGCAGTGTGAGCAATGAGCAGTGTGTGAGCAGTGTGCGTGCAGTGTGCAGTGTGTGTGCAGTGTGCTGTGTGTCAGTGTGAGCAGTGTGTGTGCAGTGTGAGCAATGAGCAGTGAGTGTGCAGTGTGTGCAGTGTGTGTAGTGTGTGCAGTGAGTGTGTGCAGTGTGTGCAGTGTGTGCAGTGTGCAAAAAAAAAATTTTTACATTTAATTTTTTTTTTTTTTTAAGAAACGGGAGCCACGGGAAAACCGCGTTATAACCGAATCGCGGTATAACGAGGCGCGTTATAACGAGGTTTACCTGTAGTAGAGGGTATATAACCCTTACAATCTACCTGTCTCTGTCTCGGTCAGCTGCCAATTAGGTCTACAGCTCCACAAGCTTGTGAAGGAAAGATACCAGAAGAATGACCTAGGCGCACGGGGAGACAAAAGAGAGAAAAAAACACAAAAAAAACATAGGGTAGTATGTCTTAGAAGTTTAACCAATAAATGGTAAGATATGCACTCACAGCGTGTTGAATTAATTCAGGCGTTTTATCCACCCTCGGATCTGGAACTCTGTCAGCATATTAGGAACGTCTTTGAATCTGTGTCCTTGGATCCTACGACACTTCTTTTCAGCCAAGTCTCCTCCTCATGAGTGGTGATGTATATATAGGGAGAGGCAAAGGACACACAGGATAGTGTAACACAGTTTTAATCATAAAAAAATAAATGAATCAAAATAAGTAAAAAACTCACACTTTGTGAGCTCTTTAAAAACAATTGAGAATTTCAGAGTCTCTCACACTCATATGATATAGCAATTCCCAGCTGGGCTTATAGCAGTCACTGATGACATATAGGTATTCCTATACACCTGAGTTGTTATCCTGGTGTATGGTATTTGTGTAGAAATACTGTTCAATAGCTGTGATACTCTCAGTACTAATAAAACCTAGTGCAGTTCTCTTATGGTGAGGCCTATTCAGGTTTCTCACCGCACATTCAGTACTCCTAGTACTCACGGTACTTGCGAGACTTTAAAGTCCTAGTATTTTGTTTCCACACACGGCGTGTGTCACTGCCACCGCTCTCCAGCTGAGCTCTCGTGTGAGCACTGCACTCCCACGTGGGGCATCGCTGATGCCGGGATCAATAGTATACCAAAAATAGTTTAAAAAATGTGTAGCTCTTATCACTACCATCCACTAATGTGCCACTAAACACTGTATACTCCACGCCCTCAGTGACGTCACCACGTCTGACGGAGGTACCGGAGGAGCATAGATGACGGAGGAACCGGTTGCTGAATGCTAATGGAAAAAATTACTATTATCCAGATATGGATAATAGTGCATTTGCCCATTTAAAATAAAACATAAATTAGGGATTGGTGGTTAGGCCACCCGGGTGGGTAGCGGGAGAATGGGGTTAACCCCTTAATTACTTTATCGGTTATTAACCACTAAGGTGAATAAGGGGTTATGGGCATTTAGATTGTATTTTTTATTGTTGTGTTCCTGCCAACGGAGATTTCATACAATCCAGGAGGAGCATATATGGGAAACAAACAAGAAGAAAACAGTGCAAAATTTAAGTGTAGATGTATTAACAATGGGGTAAATAATAAGGTGTAGTCTTGGCTCTGATGGTATGCCTACTCACAAGATGTCATGCGTATAGCAGATAGGGCTGTATAGCAGATATATGCGTATACACTACCGACACACTTTATTGAAGTGTGGTCGGTACCGCAAGCCGGGAAATCTCCCGGCTTGCTAGTGGCCGCCCCTCGGCGTGCCGCGCGTCATAGACGCGCGGTCACGCGTCATCGGGAGCGTGCGCCCCCTGCACGCGTGTCCAGGGGCTCCCCGAGGGAGCCCTGGTGTCCCGCGATCGCGGGACAGCGGCAGGGGGTTCCGGGGGACCCGGCGGACCCGGCAGCGGTAGGGAGAGCGCCCCGATCGGAGGGCGCTCTTCCGCTGCTTCGGCGTGCGCCCGTCACACTCGGGCGCGCGCCAGGCTACTGCTGCGGCACAGAACGGGCAAATGCTCGAATAAACTGTGCCGCAGCAGTATGCGTAAAGCAGATAGGGCTGCTACCCATGGGGTTTTCGTGGTGTGTGGGTCTCCCTCCAGGCTCGTCTCGTCAGTGGGATGGTAGTGTATATAAAAAGGGAAAGAGCACTACATAGCGCGATCAGGTGGATAATAAACTTTATAAAAAACAGGTGTAAAAAAGCGCACTTACAATGTGCTAGATTAAAACAAGCGTTTTACACAATATATGTGTGTAGTGGGTTCACCGCAGCTCTCACCGCCTCCCCTGGATACTCCAAGTCTCCTTCGCCTGCAGTGTGAGATCGCAGCTCCTCTCTTTGCGTCCTTCTGTGCGTCTGACGTCACGGCTCTGAGGTTTGGGAAACTACAGGTCGCCCACTAGTCCAAAAAGCACCACTCTACGCATTTCGCCCAATCTAGACAGACTGCATCCGGCTTCGTCAGGAGTGTGTATGCTTGGGGTAAAAGGTGCCTATATATACCCTATTCTATCCAATAATACAATTATAATTATCTAAAACAATTAGACCAATGCCCATAGCGCTATGTGCAATTTAATTAGGCAAAGCTGTACTCATTATTCTAAGGTAAACTCGATTACAATGAGATAACATTATGAAAGTATATACTGTTGCGGCAGCTTTTCTTCTTACAAATCACCGGCTTTTACCTGGCTTGCTCCTGGAATGCCACGCTGTTCACCTGGAGCATGCCGTGCTCCTTTTGCCGTCCCAGCCAGGGTCATGCCCGGCTGACGCGCGGTTGATGGGTTTTTTGATAGTGGTTCGGATTTAAATAGGCTGCAATGCTTCGCGTGTCCGCCAGATGGCAGAAATTCATGAATTGTAATGCGCCAAATCAGTAATGTGTCGGCTTGCAGGTGTTTCGTTTAAAAAAGATACTGTACCACAGTGTGCCATTGTAACATGGCCTTGGCCTTGAGACTGAAGGAAGAGTTGCCAAAATGTATCAATTTAGGCTTTTCATATTAAAGAAAGACAAAGACCAGTTTCAGTTTGTGTTACACTATTCTCCAGAGACCCACCCGCCATGAGTGTTCAAGTGCAGCCTGCTTTCCAAAAACCTGACAGAAGTTACGCGTATTTGATATGGGCCGCGATTAATGCAACAGAGGATAAGATGGCAACAGTTGCTCAAATTTATCAGTATTTTATCGAAAACTATGACTTTTACAAATTTTCGCCAACTCCTCATACGTGGAAGCGTGCAGTAAGGAAAAGGTTATGTAGTGATCCCTGTTTTCACCGTATTGAGCCCCAATTTGTTGGAGGGTATTGGTGTGTATCACCGGGTTTTTCCCGTATCTATGATCATGGAGGCGGCAAAAGGCAAAGGGTCGTGTTAAAACCAACTAAGAAGCGACAGTCGCTGCCAAGCAATGCACCAGCACCAGCACCGGCTTCCAATGACGATCCCACTGTCAGTGACAACCCTGAGCCTGAGCCTGAGGCTGAGCTGGATTTGGCGTGCAGTTTTGATGAAGCTTGCATGTACCTAAGCGATTTCCAGCCTCACCTGCTGACTACAGGTTGACTAGTCCCGCTGCCAACTATCGACGTGGATGATGAAGAAAGCTGGACTGGCAGTGGACCGGCGCCGGTGCAAGCTGAATGGGAAATTCAATGGTGAGTACTGTCTTGTTGCCGTATTATTTTGGTGGGGCTGGCTGGGTACTTCTTTAGGGGGCTGACCATTACTGTACATTAAAACTTTTCTTTTTTTTTTCCTCAGAAAAGAAAACGGCTAATGGGGGGATTTCGATGGATAATAGTGTACTGTATACTGATGTTTTCCAGCCGTACAGTATACTGTGTAATAAACCCGAATAAATAAAACTATGCATTTATAATACATATTCAGTATCGTTTCATTATGTGTCTTCCACAGTATACTATACAGTGGTATACAGTGCCTAACATCTATGGGCAAAAAGAATTTTATTCCTAGGTGCCCTAGAACAGAAGTTCCCACGCCAATAGCCGTGAACTTGACCGCGGCCCTAAGTAGTTCCCACGCCAATTGCGCGAATATAATGTAAAATAACCCGTTCTGTGGTTCTGAGCGGGTTGAAATTTACCTGGTCCTCATGCGGGAGGACCCTTGCCATAGTGGCAAAATATCAGCCTTGCATGACCCCCGGAACCGGAGGTACCAAAAGACAGTTTAAAAGCACATTACCAAAGTGGCTTTTTTTCTGCCATGCAAGTCAATGGCAGAAACCTAAATTTTAACATCACCCTGACTCCGTTCTGTTGCCACGAGAGGGTCGCAATTTGCCATGCAATCCTGCCGCAACTAGGACTACATGGTCACCGAATCTGAGCCCTCTAGGTCGAACAGAACCGGAGTTGTGGGTTCCAGGTTTCTGCTCATTCTGACTTAGCCGGTTCAAAGCTTTCTCCGCCATTGCGCTCAATGGTAGGACCCTCCTCGCCGGAGTGACCCTTTCTCGCCGCCATTACTGCTCGGACCCTGTTGGGGTCAAGTGAGGGGGTTCCTAACATCTAGGGGCAAAATGAATTTTATTTCTAGGTGCCCTAGAACAGAAGTTCCCACGCCAATTGACCTAGTTCCCACACCAATTGCCGTAGTTCCTACGCCAATTGCACGACCAGGCAGTTAAAAAACAGTGCAGCAAGCCTCTACATTTGTTACACTGGCAAAGGAGCAAATGGAAATAATGTGAGGCAATTCAGCATGGTCTTTTATTGGTGGTGTCACTACAAAAACATTTATTTACAAATACTGTACAATGTTGAAACATTTAAAGTGCACAGCAATTCTAACCATCAACACACAATAATACATTCTGCAGCCTTTATTAAATTCTTCTGCCACAAAACATTTTTGGTGCATGGGGCACAGGGAGTTACAGTGACTTGCTTTTTATGTACTGTATTTGGGGGATGTCTTTGGGGGTTTATTCATCAAATTATTATGATGAACTGCCTTTTGAAATGACAGTGCTGTTAACTATTTCAGCCACACACCTCCAGAGTTTTTAATCCCTCCCTAGCCAAGCGTCAATTGGCTGAGTCACCCTAGCCTACCATCCCCCTCTCTCCACTGGGTCGTTGATCTTCTGCATATTGCCATTGTGTTCTTAATCCGCCCATAGCCGAGCTACAAACACTTAGCACGCCTGCGTCTAATCACACCATCCACCTCCCCAATCCTTAGAGGCCTGTTGTTTGAACGGTAATGCTTTCGAAAATCCCCTCTCGAATTTGAAATGTAAATCTGATGTGCACAGCACTGTGATAATTGAGAGTACACTGATACAGTATTTCATCAGGGTGTGAAAATATTTGTCAGTCACTATGGTCTACAGTCACATGTTTTTAATACAATACAGTACATTCTTTAATATCTTTAAAATAAAAATATATAAATCCTGTACAGTATATACAGTAAGTATAATGTAACATAACCCGTTCTGTGGGTCTGAGTGGGTTCAAATTTACCTGGTCCTCATGCGGGAGGACTCTTGCCATAGTGGCAAAATATCAGCCTTGCATGACCCCCGGAACCGGAGGTACCAAAAGACTGTTTAAAAGCACATTACCAAAGTGGCTTTTTTTCTGCCATGCAAGTCAATGGCAGAAACCTAAACTTTAACATCACCCTGACTCCGTTCTGTTGCCACGAGAGGGTCACAATTTGCCATGCAATCCGCAACTAGGACTACATGGTCACCGAATCTGAGCCCTCTAGGTCGAACAGAACCGGAGTTGTGGGTTCCAGGTTTCTGCTCATTCTGACTTAGCCGGTTCAAAGCTTTCTCCGCCATTGCGCTCAATGGTAGGACCCTCCTCGCTGGCGTGACCCTTTCTCGCCGCCATTACTGCTCGGACCCTGTTGGGGTCAAGTGAGGGGGTTCCTAACATCTAGGGGCAAAATGAATTTTATTTCTAGGTGCCCTAGAACAGAAGTTCCCACGCCAATTGACCTAGTTCCCACGCCAATTGCCGTAGTTCCTACGCCAATTGCGCGACCAATCAGTAAAAAAACAGTGCAGCAAGCCTCTACATTTGTTACACTGGCAAATGAGCAAATGGAAACAATGTGAGGCAATTCAACATGGTCTTTTATTGGTGGGGTCAGTACAAAAACATTTATTTACAAATACTGTACAATGTTGAAACATTTTAAGTAACATCTCCTTTATTAAAGAAACCCAGTACTGTATACAGTACAGTACAGTGGGATGGTGCGCAACACTGTCAGTCAGACCTGCACCAGTTCAGTCCTAGAGGGCAGCAAACAGGGCAGGTTTTCAGGGCAACATTGAAAACCGTGCCTTTTTGCGGCCCTCAGGGACTGGAGTTGTGCATGTCCTGTGAAAAAAAACACACAACAACATCTTCTTTGTTTAAGTACAGCAGGTACTGTAGGGCAAAACATGTACAGTACAATACAGTTCAGCACAACAGTATGGTCTCACTGACAGTCCTCCATATTGTCCATCCATGGCCGATTCCTTGCATGGCGCAAAACGCCATTAATGCAGTCTCGAACGCCTTTCATTACAGGATCTGTAACTGTATAAAAGCGCCGCAATTCTTCCACAATGTTTTTCCTTAAATTGGCAGGAAGGGCCTTTTTTACGCGATTCCCATCGTAGTTAACTTTGAACACCCACTCGCAGTACAACGTGTAGGGAACATGGTGCTTAAAAATGATCAAGGCATACTTGTGGGGTACACCAGCACTCATCACCCTATACTTCTCCCTAAGCGCCGCTGTCAGATCGCGCAGGGTGATGTCAGGCACCGTTTCGATGCGAGCGGGTGTAGGTCTTTTGGGAACGGGTGTGCTTGTGGCGACGGGTGATGGTAGGATGTCTGGGAGGAAGCTTTCCTCCGGTCGTGGTCACCGTGTTGTCTCCTGGCGTGGTCTTGACGGGGTTGTCATGTCCTCCTCAACGGCATACATGTACACTACATCTTCTGGTGGAGGGGGGGCGCTTGGTGATGGAAGGGGGTTGAAGGTCCCATTCATCACATCCATGTCACCCTCCTGCTCCGGCGTCGGGGAAACAGGGGCATTAGCACGGAGCAAATAATGTATGCCCGCAATGTCAGCCTCTATCTTCTCCATCCGTTGATCCATCCGTTGCTCCATTTGTAGCATCCGTTGCTCCACATTTAACATGGTCTCCAGAAGCAGATCTATGTTTGCCAGCACAATAGAATTCCCGGGGAGATCCACACTTATCCCATTCAGCATCCGGTCCAACGAGCTGCTTCTTGTGCATGGCGTCTGGACATCTGGGGGGATGGGTGCAACGGAGGATGAGATGGGGGTTCCATGGAGAGAAGCGGCATCGATGGAGAGTGGAGGAGGTGACATGTGGATACCCGGTAGAGGAGAAGCGGCAGCGTCGTCGAAGAGGGATGGAGAAGGTGACCTTTGGATTTCCGGGCGAGAAGCAGAGTCGTCTAAGCGCAAAGGAGACAGTGACCCGTCGTCAGATGGAACCGGAGAAGATGGGGGTGGAGAAGAAGGGATGAAGATTTCCGGGACAGCTAAAGCAGAGTCGTCGAAGCATATGGGAGGAAGTGGTCTGCGGGTCCAATGGGTTGGCTGCCATTCGTTCTGCGTCGAGAGTACATCACCGTATATCTTCTTCACTTAATGAGGCTTACGTCTAAGAAAACCCTTAACCTTTGGGGTCAGCAGAAGGTTTTCTTTATTTGCCTTAGCCTGTCGCTTTTGCCTTGGCATGGAAACGGCAACCGCTTTTCGCTTTTTCAGCATGACAGGCACGGCAGAGGTGAGTGGGTTCTTGCGTCCATAGAAACAGGGATGCTCCATGGAAGCAGGTGGCACAATGCAGTACAGTATCTGGACAAGGGCAAGTTCAGATAAAGATCATGGAGTGGTGGCCTATGCAAAGTGTGTGACCTTTTATGCATGGCGGCCAGGTACAGGTGTTGAAAGTGGGCGTGTGAGTCATTACCGTATAAATACACCATCCATTTTGTGTATTGACTGCACATAGAATACACATCGACTAAACATCGAATATACATTCTTGTGTTTGTATTTCTTTCTACTCGCAGCAATGCCTGTTAAAAAGATTTCAAAGGATCTCAGCATGCGAATTAAGGAGATGTACAGGAGCGGACACCAAATTGCTGCTATCCAATGCTGGTTAGCTACTTCTGGCCTCGTTGTGCCATTAACCACCGTGAGCTATCATGCACAAGGAAAAAACAGAGACCGGAAAATATAGAAAACTGTACTGTACATCTACAGTACAGTTCTGTATCTACTGTAATACTGTTGTTATTTCTGTTGATTTATATTACAACATACTGTACAGTAGTTTGTCTATTTATATTTATAGTACAGCAGTATACATTTTTTGTATATTTCAATTAATCTTACAACGGTATATACGGAATAGGGGTCCCGGTATCCCTCTGCTTTGTTTACATGCCGCGGTCACGTGATCGGGACCTTTAAATTCAGAGGGATACCGGCACCTCATAAAGGGGCCTGTATCTCGGGAAGCAGGGTGTCCCCGGACCTGAAACCAACGCGGTTCAGCTCCGGAGACCCCCTGCACATCTACACTATGAATAAAAATGTATTTTAAATAATTTTTAATGTGCCGATGTTTGCGCAGAGAGAGCAGCGGTTCTCTCTCTGCTGCAAACACATCTCGCCGGGGGACGGCCTATAGTATTATTGATGTGCATATACAGTACTGTATGTGTATGTTAGGGGTTATAGGGGTTGTTGTTATACAGTATATACTATATATATACAGTATATACTGCATTACAATTCATAACTCTCCTCCTGCCTTCCTTGACTCTTTTTCCACTGTCTCAGAGGAGGATGTGTCGCTGTTGATCGCCACTTCTCCCTCTACCACTTGCCCACTTGACCCCATTCCCTCCCATCTCCTAAAACCTCTTGCTCCTACTATAATCCCTACGCTCACACACATTTTTAACTCCTCTCTCTGCTCTGGAACCTTTCCATCCTCCTTCAAACATGCAACAGTCATACCATTACTCAAAAACAGCAAGCTTGACCCTACCTGTCTTTCTAACTATCGACCAGTCTCCCTCCTGCCTTTTGCCTCTAAACTCCTTGTTTGTTTTGTATTCTCTCGCTTGCTCCATTTTCTCAACACCTATTCTCTCCTAGACCCTCTAAAATCTGGCTTCCGCACTGCTCACTCCACGGAAACAGCCCTCACTAAAATAACTGACGACCTCCATGCTGCCAAAGACAGAGGTCATTACACTCTGCTCATATTACTCGACCTCTCTGCAGCATTTGACACCGTGGACCACCCTCTTCTCCTTCACATTCTCCATACTCTTGGTATTCGGAACAAAGCTCTATCCTGGATCTCATCCTACCTCTCCCATCGTACTTTCAGTGTCTCTTCTGCTAACACCTCCTCCTCCTCTATTGATCTCTCTGTGGGGGTACCCCAGGGCTCTGTCCTGGGACCTCTTCTCTTTTCTCTGTACACACTCTCTCTAGGTGACCTAATAACATCTTTTGGGTTTAAATATCACCTCTATGCTTACGACACACAAATATACTTTTCAACACCTGACCTTACACCTGCTATACAGACCAAAGTTTCTGAATCTCACTCTGCTATATCATCCTGGATGGCCCTCCGTTGCCTTAAACTCAACATGGCTAAAACAGAGCTCCTCATACTTCCTCCCAAACCTGGCCCTACTACCTCCTTCCACATTACTGTTGGAACTACGATCATCCACCCAGTAGCCCAAGCACGCTGCCTAGGGGTCACACTCGACTCCTCTCTCACATTCGCCCCTCACATTCAAAACATTTCTAAAACTTGTCGCTTTTTCCTCTGCAATATAACAAAGATACGCCCTTTCCTCTGTTGCTCGACTGCTAAAACTCTGACTTAGGCCCTCATTCTCTCCCGTCTTGATTACTGTAACCTCCTGCTATCCGGCCTTCCTGCCTCTCACCTGTCTCCCCTACAATCTATCCTAAATGCTGCTGCCAGAATCACTCTACTCTTTCCTAGATCTGTCTCAGCATCTCCCCTCCTGAAATCCCTCTCCTGGCTTCCAATCAAATCCCGCATCTCACACTCCATTCTTCTCCTAACTTTTAAAGCTTTACACTCTTCTGCCCCTCCTTACATCTCAGCCCTAATTTCTCGCTATGCACCTTCCCGACTCTTGCGTTCTGCTCAAGGATGTCTTCTTTCTACCCCCTTTTTATCTAAAGCCCTCTCCTGTCTTAAACCTTTTTCACTGACTGCCCCACACCTCTGGAATGCCCTTCCCCTCAGTACCCGACTAGCACCCTCTCTATCCACCTTTAAGACCCACCTTAAGACACACTTGCTTAAAGAAGCATACGAATAGCACTGTGAACATTTTGAACACATGATACATAAAGCTTGGCCCCCTGCAGACGCACTTACCAGAACTCCCTCCTCCTGTCTCTGTACGTTCTCCCTACCTACCAATTAGATTGTAAGCTCCTCGGGGCAGGGACTCCTCTTCCTTAATGTTATGTTTGTCTAAAGCACTTATTCCCATGATCTGTTATTTATATTATCTGTTATTTATTCGATTACTACATGTATTACTACTGTGAAGCGCTATGTACATTAATGGCGCTATATAAATAAAGACATACAATACAATACAATGAATTTCTCGGCTTCAAAGACAACAGCTCGCAAACGCCCCCATGCGTTTTTACAAGGCATTGCAGTATTGCAGCCAGCGGGAATAAAATGCTTAAATCAAAGCCGCGAAAATAACGCAATACATCCCGGGCGAAAACGATACAAAACCGCACATCACCGGGATATTCCGAAATTCGCGGAGCTAGCCAAGTAAGAATAAAGTTGGTCGCCACTGTAGCTAAATTTCTGCCCAGTTACTCCCCATTGTGTCTTAGACAATGTGGACAGCAGGCAGACCTGTTACACATGCTGTGGTCTTGCCCCAAGATCGCCCCAGTCTGGGATTCAATTAAAGACTGGTTGAACAAGATTACAGGCAAACCCGTACCATTGACCCATGGCTGTTTCTTTTGAACAGGCCAGATAAAAGGTTTACCAGAGGCGAGAACAAACTAATAGTTCACTTTGCTATGGCGGTTCGAGGGGAGATCGCAGCACGTTGGAAACAAAATAAAATCCTGTCAATTGCTAAGATTCGGAATCGAATGTGGTCAGTTTGCCAGATGGAGAAGTTGACAAGTTTGGTCAGCGACACTGGTGCAAATTTCCTAAAAGTCTGGCTACCATGGTTAGCCCAAACAGACATCCTGGGGGTGGAAAGGGCCACAATCTGGCACTAATATAGGCAAATGCGTTCTCCCTTGAACGATGGCCTAGGAGAACATGACGGTTCAAACGGTACCCCCCTGAACACCTAGATAGCGGCAGACAGAGATCGGAAGGTAAATCAGGACCGAAATAAGGGGAGCACCCTGCCTCCCCAGACGCAGAGAGCCCGCTGGAGCATAACAGGGGCGGAGGCACAGTAGGAGAAATCCACACCCCTCACCCCCCATAACACCCCTCCCTCTCCCCCCCCTATCCCGGGGACTGTATGTATGTCTGTTTGTCTGCCCGGTTTGTCTGTAATCGTAGGCCCTTACAAACGATGGAGTTACATACTTTGCACGATGAACCTGTATTATGAAAGTATATTCTGTATGTAAATGTTGTACGAGCCTAATAAAACTTAAGTTGAAAAAAAAAAATCATTAGAATCTAAAACTGTGTCCACCCAAAATGAACTAACCACATACTGATGATGTGACATTTATTAGACTTAAACAATTATCCAGTTCAAGGGTGGATCATTTTGAGACAGATATACGTAGTTAAAAGAATGAAAAATCAACTTTCAAGAGACAACAATGATACCAATAGCAAAATAAACAATTGGAAACAAAATTCACATCCTTTCAATTTTATTTTAAAACACAATCACTTTTGGTTCAATGGGGAGTTTTTTGCAAAAGGGTGGCCCAGCAATGGGGACCAGGTTTACACCAAATTACACTACGCTAACTGTTTTTTGAGTGTATGAGAATTGGACAACATTTGGTCCAACAATCCCTTTGGCGTGAACCTGGTCCTCTCGATAAGTATATTGATGCTGTGCTATTTCTTTGGCAAGGAAGCAATGAGGAACTTGATCTCTTCTTAAAATATATCAACAATATTGACATGAATCTTACATTTACTTCTAAATGGAGCAATCAAGAAATTGAATTTTTAGATCTTGTAATCTACATAGAGAAATATATAATAAAGACAATTTTTTTAAAAGTAGTTTATTCAAATAACAACTGATTGGCTGCAAGCTCTCTTAAGGCTTTCAGGCTCTCATTCAACAACCTCTACAGCCTATCAGAGCGTGGGAATTTCCCTGCCAGCCAATCACTTATTTGCTAGTATTGTAAAGCCAGGAGGGCATCTTTTCTCAGTCTGTAACGGGGCATACGCCAACCTGGCACCTCTGTCTTTTTGCATACCGAGCCCACCCACTGTCCAGGCTCCACAGAGTCTGGGGTCCGGCAAATGGTGGCCAGATAGCCTTGTGATACTCAAGCAGAACTGTAGTACCCCTCCTGTTCAGTTTGAATGGAACTGCCAGGGACCCCTGCTGTGTTAATCCGATGGGCCATTAGTCTGTCTGCAGACATGTCACTGAAATGTTGCAGCATGTTCCCAGCATGTACCTGGGTCTTGTTGGTGATTGCCCCAATTTTCCAAGGCAAGTTTTAGAATTCTCGTCGGCGCACCTGTAAATTCTTATTCTAGTGTCAGGGATGGAGTGAGAGTACAATTCACCCACTCTCCCTAGCCTCATTCTTGGCACACATTAGAAAACCAACTTTTAAAACTTTTACACACTGCAAACATGCTCAGCTTTATCCCTTAGTTGGAGCATCCCCTGAACCCCTATACCAGGTTCAGGGTACCTGGGCATGTATCTGGGTACCTCTGCTATACTGGGGAACCCCTGCTACGCTAGGGACTCCATGTATAGCTGCAGATATAGTTTAATCCCTTCATATCGATTTACCTTGTCTGGATGCTGCTGCAGCAGGGATCCTGGCGGTAAGTTATAATAACGCTTTCAGAGTCAGAGTTTGGCAGAGTAATTTGCTTGGCTGTATCTGAGAATCTCACTCAATTCCCGGATACAACTTTTGGGGTATCCCATAACTCTGGAACCCTGATACACAGACATCCTGTAAAGACTTTCTCTGACAAACTCACCCTGAAACTTACAACCTCGAAATCTCCTGATCCCAGCACCCCAGTAAAGGTAAAAGACAAATAAATCTTTAATGTCGCAAAAGTGGCACACAGTCTCAGCAATGCATTTCCGACGTCTGGGTCCCAGAGCCGACACTAAAGGACTCCCACATACGGGTCAGGGGTAACCAGATGGGCTTGACCGTTATTCATGAGCCCGGTTAACCTCTTCACCGTCACAACCCCATTTTGGGAAAAGTGGTCACAAATTTTCCAAAAGTGATTTTTTAAAAAGCTTCCAATTTCAAGCAGAAGATAGCACCTAGCATTTTTTCACGTAAAGAAAAATGAGAATACCAGTTGGCTTAAAAAGCCGATAGTTTTTTTTTAAATACACCGTGTACAAAGCTTGCACTTTCAGCACATAGGACAAGATCCATTTTAAATCAAACAGGATGGGAGAAAACATTCAAATGAAACAATACAACAACTGTAAAATACATTTTGTTATTTATTTTTTGTAGTGCCCATGTGGCCTCCAGTATGTGGGTACAACCACCAGACCCATTAGAGTGCGCATTTTAGAGCACTTTGGAAATGTCAGAAGAAAATTATTAACATACAGGACCTATTCACTTAGGTTAATTTGGATATGGCAAAAAATTCTTAAAAAATAAAAGGGAACCTGTCACATGGTACACCAGCCAATTGGATTGGTGGTGTACCATTTGACACTCAAATGACATCACAGGGCTTATAAAGGGCCTGTGCCATCTTATTTGAGCCTAAGAAGACGTTGGGGATACATCTCTGCCACTTTCGGATTACACAGCAGAGAAGACAGATGAAAAGAATGAAGAAGAAAGGAGGGATAGAAAGAAGGAAAGAACTTACTAGAGACATCTTTACAATCAACATACAGTATGATAATGAACATCTTTGCATCAGCTGTTGAGGAGCATAACGTCATGGTCAAGAGATGGTGCCTGAGTAGGACGGGGATGAAGATAGCAAAGGTAAGAAGCACATTGATTGTATGTTATTGAATTATTTTTTAGGTTGCCCATTGATTGCCAAAGTATTTATCTATGCCCCTTTCTTGGTATAAATAAGTACAGTGACAAACAATGCATTTTTTGGCAAATGTTTTTTTTAATTTCATTGTAATATATTGTATTTTGCGATATGTGTTTTTTTAGGTTGCCCATTCATTGTCATTGTGGAAATCCATGTCCATATTCTGGACATGGTTTACCACAGTCACAATCAATGGCTTTATTGTGAAATTCTTGTATTTATTTCAATGTGATTTATTTTATGGCTGTTTTTTATTATTACCCATTCATTGCCACTGCGGCAATCCATGACCATATTCTCGGCATGGTTTACCACTGTCACTATCAATGGCTTTATTATGAAATGCTTGTATTTATTTAAATGTTATGTCTTTTATTTGGTCCCTCTTTTTTTTAAGTTGCACATTCATTGCCATTGTGGCAATCAATGCCCATATTGTGTGTAGAGGGGTAGGTAGTAGTGTTGTTGTATTTTAATGTTTATTGGGGGTAAATGGGGTAGGTGAATGGGAGTACTGGACCCAGGGTGGGTGGTTAGGCCTACCAGGTGGGTAGTGGGAGGGGTTAACCCCTTCATTAGCAGTTACCACCGCTATGGTAATGAAGGGGTTAACTCCTTCTGCAACCTTCCCAGTAGGCCTAACCAGCCACTCTGGGCCAAGTATCCCTATTCACCAACCCCATCTATCCCCAATAAACCAGGTACTGTGGCTTAACTATATCACTGCCTTTGCGGCTTGCCGCTATGGTAATGAAGCTGTTTTAATGTACATTTTAATAACAACAATTTGTTGCAAGGGGTCTCCTCAGCTGAACCGCATTAATTTCAGCCATAGGGATCCCCTGCTTCCTAGTTACTGGCCCTTGTATTGGGTGCTGGTATCTTCCTGCATTGTTTAAATATCCCGCGTCACGTGACCGGGACATTTATTAAATGCATAGGAGATAGTGGCACCCCATACCGGTGCCATGTAAGTTGCCCCCAAAATGTATAAACTAATATAGTATGGATAACCTACTACTTGTCATTTGCACTTGATATCAATCAAACAATATTGCACCATATTGTGTCACTTTTATTTTTTGATTAAATTCTGTACTTTCTTCACATCTCTAAGAATCCATACATACATATCTGTAAAATCACCTGAAGTGTTACATTTTACTTTTAAGAGGTCTTTGATCTTCATATGATTCTATCATGGAAACACCTACAGTAAGTAACGGCCTGGAATTGCAGAATCTTGGGAATTCTAATAAAAGCAAAGTACATCATCCCTGAAGCAAATGCAATATCTTTAAGTCATATAATTTTAAGGAGAATATTATTTTATGGTAATCAAACTCCAGCTGTGCCTTATGGCCATTATACCACAAGTAGCTCTTGGAAGTTAGGGAGTTAACACAAAAATAAATGCAATCAGTATTTGTACTGTATTATGGAAGAGACAGAGAGCGCACTAAAATGGCACAAAGCATACCACTAACAGCCCAGTTCTCTTAACACCTGCTGTGGCTGACAAGAGACATTGTATAGTAGCATGATTTCGTCAGATGTCACTTCCTGGCCCTTTTCACTCTTTCTCTGTACTGTCAATGTTAAATGAGGGATGCTATTAAAATATGCTTTTGTTACCTGAGAGGAAGTCTAGAACTAATGAGCAGCTCTAGCTCCTACTGAGATGTAAAGACTGGTTCAACTCGACCTAGTGTATCTTTGCTGTCAAGATCATAAAGACTTTTAGATGACATTTGTATTGTTTCCCGAGTTATCTGCCCTTCATTTATGTTACGACAGCTTTCATGCCAAATGGAAAATGCAGACAGCTCAGAAGCCTCAAGAAAAATGTCTTGCTTTAAAACAAAAATCAAAGAAACGAGCATATGTCTATTTAATTTGGGAAAAAAATATCTGAGATGTAATTGCAGAACAGATTCCTTCTTTTAAACAGTTTCCACAAATTGTTATAGGATGTACAAATACCAGGGAATAACAAGCAAAAAGGAAACAGACTATTGAATTGAAGAAATTATCGTTTTATAACCAATTAATGTAAACCAGTTTAACTGCCTGACTGCCTTATTGACGTTGAATGTATTGCACGAGAACCAGCACCCTATGTAATGCCTTTCTGCACATTTTCTTGGGTAGATCACAATCTTATCTAAATTAATTTCACTGCTGGAATGTAGCAATCCTGTGATCATTCAGGAGGGGGCATGACCGCGTGGTACCGCTTACTCTCTAGCACGCAAGTGGTTAACACAGAAATACATGCCTTAGGCACTTAAAAAGTATTTGCAATCTACATTAAAGTTGATTAGGAGTTTTTTACTTCAAGCCTCTTCTAAATAATAAGCAAAACACATTATTGGAAACGTATTAATTACAAAGGCTTTAATCCAATGCCCACCTTGAAAATAGAAGATTTGCATTATGTATGTGTAGTTCCTTGTGACTGTGGAGATCTTTGGTCTGCCACAAAATGAAGAGTCTTATCAACTAATGCGCATTGTTGAGCTATTTCACTGCAACTATACCAGCTTCCATATTAAAGGACATATTTATAGAGCCTTATTGATACAATGGTAAGACATTTAGCAACCTCTCCTGACGTTCAGTGAGCCCTTGCAATTCTAAAGCCTCTGCAAAATGTGATCTTGAATTTTAGATCTTGCCATGACACCTATGCCTAGTTCTTCACTATTCAGTAGTTCTTTGGCATTTCATTTACTCTTCCTCACGTTCACATTGTCTTTATTTTAATTTGTTTATCTGTCAATGTTGTGCTGCCTTTCTGTTAGGTTTTTCCAACAGTAGACAGGTGGAATTGACCTGCAAGATGCTACATATTGTACCTTTCTCTCCTTACCCAAGTCTAAATGACAAGATATTGATCTAAACCAGGCCTTGCGTTAACTTCAAATAACATGGTGTTAAGAATGTATTATCAAAAGGTGTTTAACTAAAGTTAAAAAAAAGAGAGGAAAGGAGAGGCAAGAACAAAATAAGTAATGCTATATTAGTTAAACCATATCTAACTGTGCTGTTACATCAATCCAGATCCTGTAATTTCGAAACACTCATTTCATGGTCTGACATGAGTAAGTTTAGCTATGACCACTAACATCAGGTTAAATCCCTTTGTGAAATTAAATAGACCTTTGGGGATAAGCGCTGTTAGGTGGAACACCTATTGTGCATAAGTTCGTTATAGTTAACTTACAGTAGGTTAGTACCCTGTTAAGTCAATACCAGGCTTCTGTGGATCTGGATCTTAGTGCCATAGTAATGAATAGCAACATACTAATGTAATAACATAATGTACTGTATATGTTATAGACAATACAGTAGTTATTTTTATAGTGTCTCAAGGCCAAAGAATCAAACCGTACGTACTGTATAAAGGTTTGAAAACATTTTAGAGAATAATCTACCACAATTAATTGTAAAAGAAAATTATATAAATCGGAGTAAAAACCAAATCCACGTTCCTCACTGTTATTTTCAGAGAAGGCAGATATATTGTGATAAATTGAAGCGCTTTTCCACGGCAGGCAAACTGATGCTCTTCCGTTACAGTACTTAGAGTGATTTCACATTGTAATTGGCAATAGGTATATATATATCGCAAAAACAATGCAACAAAACATATATACAAATATATCTTTTGAGTAAAGAAAAGTGTATACCTGTAGGAGGACGTGCGCAGAGGTATGCAAGGGAGACTTGTTAAGGTGAAATTAAATAAGGCTTTTATTGCGCCTGTTTCCTTAACATAAGAAAATCATCCAAACAAGGGGTCAAACAAAGCTTCTGTTCGCTTGGGAGTATGTCTAGTGAAACCTATGCAGTCCACAACTCCATTTAGACTAGCATGTCTCCCAGCCCAAAACATATATCTTGATATGTGCAGATGGAAAGTCTTATAAAGGAAAGTCTTATCTGTTTTCTTGTAGTTGGAGGGAAAGTCTTCTCTGTTCCTGGGTTGCTGCCTTTTTCCTCAGGCTATATCAGCATTCAGGTTCAGAAGTGCTTTCCCCTGTGTCTTGCAAGCAGTGTGCAGTTTTTCTTCTGGCAGGCTCAAGACATCTGTTCCTATGGTCAGTCTCACTACTTGTGATACTCAGGAACAATCTCCCTTCCTGTTTCAAGGGCAGGCTTTTCTAAGAAACCTAATCAGCCAGATGGTGTTGGTTAATTGACTACCAGCAGTTAACCACCACACTGCTGGATTAGAGGCACATTTCCTGAACAGGGATAACTCCCCTGTTACAATACCACTGTACTAACTTACTTTTGTTCATACATACAATATACAATACACCAAGATTTTGCAACGCTGCAAATTTTGACTTTGTTCTAGCTGATTTTTGAGTCACAACCTGTTTACATTATTTGAGGTAGCCACAGGAAAACAATTAGGGAAGTAAGCCTAATGGTTTGCTTGTTTGCTAAAATACGAACAAACTGCCAAGTTGCAATGTAGCAATATTTCTCCAAGATAGAAGGAATTAGTATATTCTGCTTCGACACAGAATGACGTAGGCAGACAATATAAGCTATGCTTGCTAACATATAAGTGAGAGCAGACGAGAGAGAGACGATAAGGCAAAGACGAAACTGATTTGGCATATTACCGTGAATGGTATGTTTGTTTATATGCAAGCATATCTAATTAACCGTACTCTGCTTTCTGTAACGGATCTTATGTAATGAATGTATTACCTTTTTATTATCATTTGCTCATTTTTATTGCTGTATACAATAAAACATAGTTATCATTTTATACAAAAAGTGAATATATATATGTGTGATCAGTTAAGCAGTATGGAGGTATCTTATGTAAGCTTAATCAACACATGACGTCAGAGCTGCAGGTTTTTTGTGTTATTTTAATTGGGTGATGGTGATTGGTTAATTGATTCAGTGTTTGATGTATATATATGTGGTGAACTGTGTCATTCTCCCTTTGTATCCCCTTGAGGAAAGTCCCATTCTGTAGGACCGAAACGTTGGGTTTCTGGATGTATTTTTGCTATCACTAATACACTTTGATTTTCAACATTGAGTGCTGTCTCTTGTTTACCAGTCCTCGGAACGGTAACGCATAACTATATTCTCTATATGTGCACCTGTGGCTTACCAGCACCTATTGGAGTGCCAACTGCCTTTTCTGACTATATATATATATATATATATTAAAGTGAATAATTATTTAACCTTCAACCATAATAGTTAAAATAATTAATAAGTGATGACTTAATGTGTCATATCAGATAATATTTACAGTGATATATCAGTGAATACTAAATACATGACCGTAAAGTGAATCGTGATAATAAAATAAGGAAAAAACCTTAACAATAATAGTCTGCTGCTGTAATGCTTCAGATGGCTCAACATCCGATATGACTAATAAAGGAAAAAAGAACAGACAGTGCACAACTTACAGGGCCTCATTCAGTAAAGGTTGATAAAAATTATCTCCAGGGCATTTAAATCGCTGTTTTTTGGAGCGTTGCTATCACGGTATTCAGCAAGCCTTCATTACCGTTCATAGCAAAATTCCCAAAATGAGCGATTTGCTGCCAGTGATAGGATCGAGCCTCTGAAAAGACCTGACCCGGCACTACATTTCTGCTGCAGAGACAGCTGTTCTGAGAGAGCCGCCTTTGCCAGCGAAAATATCGCAAGAAAATTATGTTTTTTAATATACATTTCATTCGTAGTGTAGATTTGCATGGGTCTCCGGAGCTGAACCACGTTGGTTTGTGGTCCGGGGACCCCCTGCTTCCCGAGATACAGGCCTCTTTATGGGGTGCCGATATCTCCTATGCTTTGAAATGTCCCGGCCACGTGACGCGGGACATTTAAATGCAGAGGGATACCGGCACCCCATAACGGGGCCTATATCTTGGGAAGCAGGGGGTCCCCGGACATAAAACCAACGCGGTTCAGCTCCGGAGACACCCTGCACATCTACACTATAAAATAAATGTATATTAAAAAATATTTAATAAACATCAATACACGACCCCCCTCCTGTCCCCCCCCAATGTAAAACCATTATTTAATTTTTAACATATAGGATTCATAACCCAGGCCTATGGTAGTCCCCTGTGGTCCTGACGGGTGTCCGCAGGCCCCACAGTGCACCAGTACCCCAGGGTCTGGGGGTCTATGGGTGGTTCCTGCCAGGCACCATGGGCCTCCAGGTGGTCCCCGTGGGTCACTGTGGGCAACAATGGGGTCCAGGGGTTAGCCCGCGAGTGTCTGGGGTTCCCTGGGTCAACCCCACAGGTGTCTGAGGCCCTCGGGTGGTTCCCATGGGGGTCTAGGGGCCCTCGGGTGGTCCCTGCGGGTCTGCAGGGCCCCCACAGCTGTGTACATACAGTACAGTAATGGTCAAAATAACTATGGTTCAGATATGAATAATAGATTAGTTGCCCATTATTAAACACAACATTAGTCAGCAAAAATAAAGTAAATAAATATAGTTCTACTTACCACACCAGCAGGTCCCTCTGTCCTCCGTTGCCAGAAAGCATACATACATAATACAGACATTCTAATGGCCACTAACCCCTTAATCACTTTAGCGGTTAAAACCGCTATAGTAATTAAGGGGTTAACCCACCCTGCCCCACTACGCACCCGGGAGGCCTAAGCATCCACCTCGGACTGACTATACTCACCTTGTAGCCATTGAGTAGTATAGTGGTACATCATACCCATATAATAATAATATGGGCATGATAAGCCTCTATAGCACTCAATGGGCACACTAATCACAATACATTAATACACCAAACACACAATAATAAAACATCACAAAACTCCAAAAAAACACACTTCAATAAATAAAAACAGTAGCCAGCTAATCCAATTAATACAAGCAATAATAAGATCAACAATTAATTAATTAAACCTTTAACCAAAGCAATTAATTAATCAAACTCATAATTCTTTCAAACAGTAACCAATCAAGCCAAATAATTACAAAACCAACTAAAAAATCATTCTAAAAGTAACCAATCAAAACAATTAATTAATACAACATTAATTAATTAACTGAAACATTAAACTACAAAGAAATAAAATAAAAACACATCAGAAACAACCATTAAATGCATTAGCCAACACAATACATCCTTCATTAAAAAATAAAAACAATCGCCAACATTTTATTTCAATCAAGCTGAAAAATAGCATGCTGGCAGTAATCCTGGTAAGTATGCAGGGTTGCCAGTAACAATCATGGAGGTTTGCCCTCAAACCCTGGTGAAGTGTCATATGTAACGAAGGAAGTGACAACATGCTTTGTGTCCACTGTTAGTGACACAAAGGTGGGTCTGGTTCTGGAGGTTATATAAGACACAGCACTGCTTAAAGTTAGTGGTTATGTTCTTGTGTCCTAAGTGAAGTGTCTGCAGCAGTTCAAGTGTCTGCAACAGTGTTGCAGTGTGGGAGATGAGATCCAGATAGTGCAGGTGTCTGATGCAGGAGCTGTGAAGCTGTGCAGCTGAAGTGGCAGAGAGACAAGCTGCTTACATACTGTGTCCAGGAATCTGGCACAGCTGTGGTCTCCCTTAGGGGAGAGGTGGAATAATTAGATTAGATTATTATGATTAGAGTGGAGGAGCAGAAGGAACCTTCCTCAAGATGGTAAGCCTGATAATGTGCGGCTAAGTACGACCGCTATGATGGGCAGTCTGCCAGAGGAGATGACATTAAAGATGCCCTGGTTCAAAAGATCCCTTTTGTGTGAGTGTGGAGTTATTCAGCAGAAGGATGCACCAAGCAGGAGTTCCCCATCAGATACTTCCCCCTGCTGCCGTAGGGATCCTGATGGGGTGGAGGCGCTCTACCGAATGTGAGTAGGACTCAGAACACTACCTCAGACGCCTGTCATGGTGATATTCCCCATAACATCCAGCGGGAGACTCAGGAGTCCTGTTGCCAGCAAGTGCACCACATATCACACATCCATGTATTTGGGGGATTTTCTCACATATGGGTCAGGATCAGAAGGGCCCAGGGAAAATACAGTTACACACATAATAAACTAAAATTGCAAAAAACAGCAGCAATACAAAGCCAGAAATGTCCAACAAATATTGTCCTAATAATATATTGATCTGTACTCTAAAGTAATACAGATTAATATATTATCAGTCAATGTTCAAAAATTAAAAATTAAAAAAATACATCCAATGTAAAAACTTGTAATAAAAATACATTTACAAACATGCAATATATTACTTACCATTAGAAGCGCTGGCCCTCTGACTACCGGGGAAACAGGAAGCTCACTTGAGCCCAAGAAGACAACGAGACAACATCGGTTGGGATCTACCATGGGGCTTTTTGGATTGACAGATGAAGACAGAAGATTAAGAAGCTCAAGAAATGGTGACAGATGAAGATAGAAGAAGGTGATGAAAGAAGCAAGAAGATTTGGGTACCTGATCCGGATCTTCATGGTGGATGGCATCGGATGCTACTGCACCGACACACTTTATTCGAGCAAATAACCGGTATGTACCTGGCAGATACCTGGAATGCGCCGCTCCTCACCTCTGACAAGCCCCGTTGTGTTTGCCTTCCCAGCCTGGGTTCATGCCTGGCTGATGGGCGGCTGATCTGTTAAATGATAATGTTTAGGATTTAATAGGCTGCAATGCTTCGCGTATCTACCAGATGGCATAAATTCATGAATTGTAATGCAGTATATATATATATATACTGTGCAGTATTGCAGCCAGCGGGAATAAAATGCTTCAATCCCTGCTTGGAAAATACCT
>NC_134487.1:149197967-149222967 GCF_040206685.1 Ascaphus truei
AGGCCAAACAGGATAGAAACTGTCTAGTATCCTGGGAGCCCTATATACGGAATTTATTACCATCCCCTGGTTTCTGTCACATATCCTCCCCCCCAGCTCAGACCTCGAGGGATGAGCGACCATGGATATTAGGGAGTGCATCCTTGACAACCCGTCAGCATTGCCATGTTTGTGCCCTGACCTGTGTTCCACAGAAAATTTAAAGGGTTGTAGGCTTAGGAACCACCTGGTCACTCTAGCATTCTTTTCCCTGTTTTGACACATCCAGGTAAGGGGTGCATGATCTGTGACCAACCGGAATTTTCTCCCCAACAGGTAGTATTTGAGCGTCTCTACAGCCCACTTTATTGCGAGACACTCTTTCTCTACTATGGAGTAATTTTTCTCCTGGGGATTTAGTTTCCTACTTAAATAAAGGATGGGGTGCTCCTCACCTTGAGACTCCTGGGAGAGTACCGCCCCCCAGCCCTACCTCAGATGCGTCGGTTTGGACTACGAACTCTTTGGAGAAGTCAGGTGTGACCAACACTGGTTGGGCACAGAGAGCTTCTTTCAGGCTTCTAAAGGCCTGTTCGGTTTCGGGGGACCACTTTACCATTAGCGGTCCTCTTGCTTTTGTGAGTTCAGTTAGTGGGGTTGCCTTAGTTGCAAAATTGGGAATAAACCTTCTATAGTACCCAATTAACCCCAAAAAGGTCCTTACTTGTTTTTTTGTAACTGGCCTTGGCCAATTTTGTATCGCCTCCACTTTGAGTGTTTGGGGTTTGAGTAAACCTCTGCCAATAGAATATCCCAGATACTTGGCCTCCTCCCGACCAATAGTGCATTTAGCGGGGTTAGCAGTTAGTCCAGCAGACCGGACTGCGTCAAGCACAGCTTGGACCTTTGGAAGGTGGGATTGCCAATCTTCACTATGGATTACCACATCATCCAGGTAGGCGGCAGCATACCGAGCATGTGGTTTTAAAATTTTATCCATCATTCTTTGGAATGTGGCGGGAGCTCCATGTAAGCCAAAAGGCAACACCTTATACTGAAAGAGGCCGTCTGGGGTTGAGAAGGCTGTCTTTTCTTTTGCCCTTTCTGTGAGGGGAACCTGCCAGTACCCTTTTGTTAGGTCTAGGGTTGTGAGATATCGGGCTTTGCCCAGTCTCTCTACAAGTTCATCTACCCTGGGCATAGGATAAGTATCAAATTTTGATACCGCGTTTAGTTTCCGGTAGTCATTACAAAACCTTGTTGTACCATCTGGCTTTGGGACTAAGACTATAGGGCTGTTCCACCCACTTTGGGATTCCTCAATTACACCTAGTTTTAGCATTTTTTTAACCTCTAAACTTATAGCCTTTCTTTTGGCCTCTGGGATTCGGTACGGTTTAAGGTTAACTCGGACCCCCGGTTCAGAGACTAGGTCATGTTCAATTACGCTAGTTCTACCTGGCCGTATAGAGAAGATTTCTTTGTTTCTTTTCACTAAATTCTGAACCTCTCGTTTCTGATGAACAGACAGGGTTTCAGCTATGCTAACCTCTGGGTCAGTTTCTTGATTCTCTGACGGACCTGGGGGTACTAGGGTTAACAAGACTTCTCTATCTTTCCAGGGCTTGAGTAGGTTTATATGGTAAATTTGCTCAGGTTTCCTCCTACCTGGCTGTCTTACCTTATAATTTACTTCTCCCACTCTTTCCAAGACCTCATATGGCCCATGCCATTTAGCAAGGAATTTACTCTCCACGGTGGGAACCAGAACTAGTACCCTATCACCTGGAGAAAAAATTCTGACCCTAGCACCCTTATTATATGTATTCCTCTGTGCTTCTTGAGCTTTCTCCATGTGTTCCCTCACTATGGGTAGGACTGCAGCAATGCGGTCCTGCATCTGGGCAACATGCTCTATTACACTTCTGTAAGGGGTAACCTCGTGTTCCCAAGTCTCTTTGGCTATATCCAGTAAGCCCCTTGGGTGTCGGCCATACAATAGTTCAAACGGGGAGAAGCCTGTGGATGATTGGGGAACTTCCCTAATGGCAAATAACAGGTACGGTAACAAACAATCCCAGTTTTTCCCATCTTTATCAACCGCCCGCCGTAACATGCTCTTTAAGGTTTTATTGAACCTTTCCACTAAACCATCTGTTTGTGGATGATAGACTGAGGTTCTGAGATGCTTGATTTTTAGGAGTTTACATAGCTCTTTCGTTACTTGGGACATAAATGGTGTTTTCTGGTCAGATAGAATCTCTTTAGGAATCCCGACCCGGGAAAACAGAACTACTAACTCTTTTGCTATGTTTTTAGCTGAGGTGCTATGTAGGGGAACTGCCTCCGGATATCGGGTGGCATAATCTAATATTACCAATATATGCTGATGTCCCCTAGCAGACTTTATTAGGGGTCCTACTAGATCCATAGCAATCCGGTCAAATGGTACCTCTATTATGGGAAGGGGTACCAATGGGCTGCGGTACGCCTTGAACGGGGCGGTGATCTGACATTCTGGGCATGAGGAACAATAATTCGTAATTTCTGCCAGAACCCCAGGCCAATAGAAGCTTCGGAGAACCTTTTCTTTTGTCTTTTCCACCCCTAGGTGTCCCCCCAATGGATGACTATGTGCGAGGTGTAATACTACATTACGGAATGTCCGTGGTACCAACAATTGTTTAGTTGTAACTGATTTCCTTGTATCAACCCGATATACTAGGTCGTTCTCTACCTCGAAGTAGGGGTAAGCAAGTGACCTATCTGGTTGGCCAGGAGTACTATTCTGGTCCCGTATATTTCCCCTTGCTACCGCTAATGTGGGATCCTCCCACTGGGCCTTCTTAAAACTCCCAGGACTGACCTCTAGGTCAGCGAGGGTCTTATCCGGTTCTGGGGTGGTAAGTGTCTGCTCAACATCTTGATTTGGGGTATTCCCTACCAAAGTAGTGATGGGGAAGGGAATTTTACAGCACTCCTCCTTTTCCCCCTTCTTATTTGGGCCCTCGTCAACCTCCATTTCTGAAAAAGGGAAAGGATTTGTTTCTTCTAATACTTCGTTATGGTCCGCTATTGAACTCTGGGCGCTATTCTGAGCGGGGGACCACATTTTTAGAAAATGGGGAAAGTCAGTCCCTATTAACACATCATGTGCCAGTTTGGGTACAATACCCACCTTGAAATCTAAAGAACCAAACTCTGTTTCAAAAAAAACATCAACAGTGGAATATTCATGATTATCCCCATGTATACAACAAATTGCCACTCTTTGTGAACTGTTTCCCTGTTTCTTCTTAATGGGCAAGAGGTATTCGGACACTAGTGTGACCATGCTCCCAGAGTCAAGAAGTGCCCGAACCCTCTTACCATTAACCTTTACAAATGCCCACAGATGGTTATTCAAGGGGTCCTCTGGGCTAGGGCCCATACATTGGGACAACAGCGAATAAGGTTCCACGCTGTTGCATTGCATGGGCTCATCATTTAGTGGGCAGATTTTTGCTGTGTGGCCCCTCTCATGACAATTTACACATTTAGGTACATAGTCTGTGTCCCACTTAGAGCCTTTTCCCGGCTCCCCATGTTGGCTATTGCCCTTAGTGTGCGAACCACTGTTGCTGGTGCTGCGTGAAGGTGGTCGCCGCTCTTCAGCGCCCCTTAACCCCGGTACCCTTTTACCGTCTCTGGAAGAGTCCTGGAACCTCGGGTAGTGGGGTTGCTCCACGACTGTGGGTTGCGGGTGCTCTTCTGCTGCATTGTACCTTTCTACGAGGGCCACAAGCTCATCCACATTGTGGGGGTCACTCCGACTGACCCAACGGCGTAAGGCAGAGGAAAGTTTCCTCAAGAACTGGTCCATGACCAACCGTTCCACGATGTGGCTGGCTGAGTTGATCTTGGGTTGTAGCCACTTCCGGGCGAGGTGGATGAGGTCATACATCTGGCTTCGGGTGGCTTTATCCATCGTGAAGGACCATGCGTGAAACCTTTGGGCGCGAACAGCCGTGGTTACGCCGAGGCGGGCGAGGATCTCGAACTTCAATTTTGCATAGACGTTAGCTTCGGCTGGCTCTAGATCAAAGTAAGCCTTCTGGGGTTCGCCGCTTAGGAAGGGTGCGATTAGACCAGCCCACTCAGCTTCTGGCCATCCCTCTCTCTGTGCCGTGCATTCAAACGTGAGAAGATAGGCTTCCACATCATCCGAGGGTCCCATCTTCTGAAGGTAGTGGCTTGCCCTGGTCATTTTCGGAACTGGGGCTGCCGCTGCCAGTGGAAGGTTACTGATAGTCCCCCTCAGGATCTCGAGTTCCTGCTGTAAGCCCTGAGCGAACCGCTGTTGCTCCTCTCTCAGCAAGCGGTTTGTCTCTTGCTGGTTTGCATTCGCGTTTTGCAGGGCTTCATTCGTCTGTTGCTGGTTTGCATTCGCCTGTTGCTGGTTGGCATTCGCCTGTTGCTGGTTGGCATTAATCTCTTGCTGGGCTATTAGCAGCTGTTGCTGGGCTGCATTCGTCTGCTGCTGGTTTGCATTAGTTTCTTGCTGGGCTATTAACAGCTGTTGCTGGGTTTCATTCACGTCTTTCTGGGCAGCGACATTGCGTACCAGCGCACCCACCACGTCTTCCATCTTCTTTGCAGAGGATGAAAAAACTTTTTTTTTTTTTTTTTTTTTTCAAAGTTCTTCAACCCGCAGACCCCCTAGTGCTCTGCCCGCATTCTCCACCATATGTGACAAACGGCTTACTCCGGGGCTCCGTCGTTTGTCCGGGACTGTTTAGAACACGGTCTTTTAGGGTAGGTTAAATGATGAGGCGTCACGTACTGTTCCTTTAAACAGGCTATGCCTGGTTTATTCAGTCCCAGGCACTGAGACTGCCACAGTGCATACAACAGAAAACAGATCAAAACAAAAGCTGCTCACCTGAGCGATAACTTAACTTAGATATCCCTGACTCAGGGTTGGAAGTGGCTTTTCCACTTCCAACATCAAAACACGGTACTTTTGCAGTCTTACACAAATGAACAGAAAGATTGAACCTGTTTGGGGAAGAGGCTTCTCCCCTCTGTAGTTCAGCAGCCTTCCAGCCTCCTGGCTCTTGTGGGGAGACCAGAGCAAACAGGAAATCAGTCTTTCATACCTGATTCCTAATTAGCATGACAGGTGACAGAAATCAGGCAGCAGACAAACTCTGGTCTGGATCTCTCATCCCTCAGTTCCAGCGCTTGCCAAACTGTGGGATGGAGTGTATGTATTATAAGGCTGCACTCCCAGGCCAAACAGGATAGAAACTGTCTAGTATCCTGGGAGCCCTATATACGGAATTTATTACCATCCCCTGGTTTCTGTCACAGTGTATATAGAGCTCCAGTGTGTGTGTGTGTGTGTGTGTGTGTGTGTGTGTGTGTGTGTGTGTGTGTGTGTGTGTGTGTGTGTGTGTGTGTCATTAGCAGTGTTTTTGGGTGTAGCATGTGTTTGTAGCAGCAGAGTTGCTGTGTAGTGAGTGTAGAGGAAGTGCTGTGTTGTGTGTTGTGTCTAGAGCTCCAGTGTGTGTGTGTGTGTGTGTGTGTGTGTGTGTGTGTGTGTGTGTGTGTGTGTGTGTGTGTGTGTGTGTGTGTGTGTGTGTGTGTGTGTGTGTGTGTGTGTGTGTGTGTGTGTGTGTGTGTGTGTGTGTGTGTGTGTGTGTAGCAGCAGTGTGTGTGTGTGTGTGTGTGTGTGTGTGTGTGTGTGTGTGTGTGTACACAGAGGGGGCGGCAGTGTATGGATATAGATATCTGCAGTGTAAGAGTATATAGAGGTGGTTTCATGTATTTACAATTTTATTTGAATAAAAAAATCTATTTAACTATACAAAAGTGTCTATTATTTATGAAATAAGCCTACATTTAGCCTATAATAGTAAGGACACATGATACAAAAAGCTTGGCCCCCTGCAGACGCACTTACTAGAATTCCCTCCTACTGTCTCTGTACGTTCTCCCTACCTACCAATTAGATTGTAAGCTCCTCGGAGCAGGGACTCCTCTTCCTTAATGTTACTTTTATGTCTGAAGCACTTATTCCTATGATCTGTTATTTATATTATTTGTTATTTAAATTATATGTACAGTATTACTACTGTGACGCGCTATGTACATTTATGGCGCTATATAAATAAAGACATACAAGACAATACAATAATCCCCTCAGAACAGGGCATTACTAGCCAATAATGCCCTGGCTGGGTTAATGTCCCTCGGCTTCGCCTCGGACCTTCAACTCTCCAGCCAGGGCATTATTGGTCAGTAATGCCCTGTTCTGAGGGGATTATTACTTATTTAACGTTTTTAGTCTGCATGCAAACCTTTATCATCTTACACTTTTGGCAGAAAAATAGTTAAAAAATGATAGAAGGAGATTTAATAAAAATATTTCACATGCACATCATTCTACCAATGCGAACTCTATATAAAACAGTCATGACTCAATAAAAAGACAACAATTGCAATTCAGAATGTCCAGGACAAATCTAATTTTCATATGAAACACGTAAAAAAACAATTAAATGATTGCATAATCCTTTAAAAAAACATTGCCTGTGTCAACATTAGTGCTATTTTAACATAGTTTTTGCCTCATTTTATATTTTATTCATGGACACTGGAAGTCAAGAAATCATGCACAAATAATAGGAGAGAGGCAGAGTTGTTATAAGCAATGCATATACACTGTATTTTATCCATAACTCTGTGGTTGACAGCTTTCTATTTTCAATAACTTATACAGTGCTTGCCATAGAATTTCAATCATCTTGAATCTCACCCAGAGTCCAAAGTCTACAGAATAACTTGGAGGAATTGAATAAAAAACTATGTTTCATGTTTCCCAAATGAGTAGTGCAATGTCATGGAAATTAGGCTGGAAAAATCGTAAACCATCTGCATCAGATCCTATGTCCTTATAGCAGTCAAGGTCACACTCATACCCTTATGGTGCAGTAGATACTGTTTTCCTTCCCCATCCAATTGTAAATGATTAACAAGTAAAAGTAAATACTGACGTAAAAGTAATTAATTAATATGATATTTGAATTTTTCACCTTGTTAGAGTGGAAAGGATGTAACTTATTTCCAATTTTGTGTAAGTTTAGTGTTATTCAGGTCATCTGTTCAATGTTTTCAGCTTTATCTTCATGGGAAATGATCATACAGTAGATGGGTGATTTACAATAAACGAATACCTTAGGCATTTGTTCATACAAATGAGCAATTCATAAGGAGGCATCAGGGGCTTTGGTGTACTTTAATTCCATAAAGAATTAGATTATTAAATTGTAACTAAACCCTTGGCATGAATCAATAACAAAAATATATCAAACTCCATTAAAGTGCTGTTAATATTGCACCGGGAAAAAAAAAATAATGAGCGCGATTACCACAATTTGAAGTTGGTATTCATCAACATTGTGGTAATAATTTACAAGGTTGCAATATTCAGGCAAAATATCGATATGGGAATTAACGTGGCTGTTAATAATGCATTAATAACCAGCAATTGATCATTGCATCTCAAAAAAAAGGAACCCCTTTGATAACTGAGATTATCAAGGTAAAACATGGGCACTAAAGGGGTTAATACATTAAAAATATATACAACCTAACCCATTTCCCCCCTTAGTGCCTAGTACAGTATTGCCATGCAATACTTTACTAAGCGCTAAGGTAATGAAGGGGTTAACCCCTCCCACCAACCTCCATGTGAAACCTAACCAGGGGCAACAACACCATTCACCCCCCCCCCCCCCCCCAACAAACTTATCCCCCAACAAATATAGCCCCCCTCTAGACTAATGCCCAATATCCCTATTAGCCACATCTGGCTATTAGTGGTTTTGGACCTTAACAAAAATAAAATACACATAAAAAAAAAAAAAAACCAGAACATTAAAAATACAGTTTTTACTTAAAACCATTGATTGCCACTGTGGATAACAAAGCCATCTTAATGGGGGACATGGATAGTCACATTTGAAAGCAAATAATCACATTTGTAATACAAAAAAAATCATTAACAATATTAAAAGACATTATTTACCCCCTTCATTACCTTAGTGGCTAACCGCTAAGGTAATGAATGGGTTGATACCTCTCGCAACTACCCCATCACCTACCACTCTGCCCTCAACAAGCTTACCCCACAAACACACACTAATGGGCAATAGTCGTATTGACCAAATCTGTCTGATAAGACCATTTTCCGATTGAAAGCATAAAAGTATACATAAAACAAAATTGACATTAAAATATATCATAACATCATAAATACTAAGCCATTACAATCAATTGACCATGGAGGTGCCGTGGGTTTCAGCATTTTTTCTATTCAGGTAGCTTCGATGTTATCACTGCAACATCCAACGTGTTTGCATGTTCTTACTGAACGGTGTGACATTTGTTAAAAAAGGTATTCAGTCCGGGCTTATCCAAACCATATAATAAATTGGTGGCGCACTTTGCAACGGCAGTGAGGGGAGAGATCGCAGCACGATGAAAACAAAATGAAATTCCCCTGATTGCTAAAATTCGGAATATAATTTGGACAGTTTGCCAGATAGAAAAACTAACGAGTCTAGTAAATGACACCGGCGCAAATTTTCTAAAAGTCTGGACGCCCTGGTTGGCCCAGACAGACATACCGGGGGTAGAAAGGTCCACCATTTGGCAATAATATGGATAAGTGCGTTCTCACATGAAGACGTGGGGACGAGACAGCCGGGCGTGAGAGGATAGGGACCCTCAAGTGGGGGAGAACCGGTATCCTGGGTGGCTGGAAGGAGGAGTGAGAGAAAAGAGCGTGTAGGGGGATTACCCCCCACGGAGGTCCTGGTGGAGGAGTGAACGCAGGAGTTCCAGTGGTGAGGCAGCAGAAGCAAACCCCCACCCCCTACTTTCCCCTCCACCCTCCCCTTTTGTTCGTTGTTTTTTGTTTGTCTTTCTGTTTTTACCCAGTACGTCCAGTATCCGTTTTTTGGAAAAGGAGACGCTGACCAAGGCAGGGGTTGGGAAATGTTAACCACTTGGTAATGTACTCAAAGAAACATTGTTTGAAAGATATGTGAACAACAAATTAAAAATTTAAGTTGAAAAAAAAACGGTATTCAGTAAGATACTGTACTGTATATCCCTTGGTAAATATGTTTGCTACAAAAATGGCATATCGCATGAGTTTGAATTTTCTTTCCAAGCGATATGCACGTGCAATTTCTCTTCATCAGTCTGGAGAGCTGTGCAGAGAGAAACTACATCTCCATGCACAGCTCTTACAGGCGATCGCTCCATTTTCTGAGATAATTTCCGGTCCGTGGACCCCCTGCTTCCCGAGGTACAGGCCGTATGGGGTACCAGTATCTCTTGCAAGTTTAAAGGTCCCAAGTCATGGCCAAAATGGCCGGGACATTTCAATTTGCAGGAGATACCGGCACCGTACATGAGGCCTGTACCCCAGGAAGCCTGGGGTCCATGGACCTGAAATTGAAGTGGTTCCATTCCGGAGACCCCATGCTTCAACTCTATAACATTAAACATAAAATAAACGACAGAGCTTCCTTACCTTCGTAGCTAACCGCTAAGGTAATGAAGGGGTTAACCGCTAGTACCTGTTTTGTTTGTGGTAGAGGGGGTGGGTGAAGGTTATAGTTGTCCCAGAGTCAGTGGTTAGGCCTCCCAGGAGTAGTTAAGTCATCCCTTAAATTAGCAGTTACAACCGCTACGGTAATGAAGGGGTTAGCTCCCCCACGTGAGGCGTAACCACCCACCCTGGGACAACAACCACCTTCACCCACCCCTCTACCACCAACACCACACACAGTAATGGGCAAAAATTCTATTAGCCATTTTGCCCATTCAAAATAAATCAATAGCCAACCAGTCACACTACAGTAATAAAAGTTGTACTTACCGCTGCCAGGATGAAGGCCATCCTCATCATCCTCTTCAGTGACACCAACATTTATATTAAAACACTAGCTACTGGCCTTCATTACCTTAGCAGGTAGTAGCCACTATGGTAATTAATGGTTTAACCCCCCCTATCCACCAGGGGGAAATACTCCCATCCCCCATCCCCTCTACCCTATCACCACACACACAAATGGGCAAAAACCCAATTAGCCAATATGACTAATAGCGATTTTGCACATTTGTGATGCCAAAAAACAAAACACAATTAAATTAAATACACATAACAATACATTAAAAACAAACACTAGCCAAGACATTCATTGATTGTCACTGTGTGATTGTCACAGCTGCATTCAATCTGAACCCCTTCAATCTACATCAGTCGCCCCAAAGGTGGATGCCTGAAAGGGTTCTACAAGAGCTGCTCCCCTCTGCAAAGAACCCGCGTGCTATGGGTTAATATCTGCGTTTGCTTACTGCTATGTGTTTCATCAACCCTGCCTACTGGAATGTTAATGACCCAGGAGAACAAAGGACTTTGAAACCACAGCAACATTCAATCTGCTCCCCTTTAGTCTACATCTGCGTCACTCCAAAGGCAGACAGCTTTTGGCGCAGCCGAAGGGCAGCCACAGAGTATGAGCCATTTGCTGCAGTGTGCTGATGTTTGGTATTGCTAAAATTGCTCTATTTCAATCTTAAACTCACCAGCCCTTTAATCCCCTGTACCCAATTTTCCAACTCCATGAAATACAGTATCTGTAAATTAACTTGATATAGCCTCTGTTTATTTAATGCAGTGTTTCCCAATTAAATTTAGTCGTGGAACCCTTTTTTATTTTGTACAACAAAATGGAACCCCTTAAATATTTTTAGCGTAGCACATGAAAAAAAAAGAAATACATTTTCTTTGTTCAAGATCAAATACCTTAAAATTGAAAGTTACATTTTTCCAGGGGGAAGGCAACTACACGTTTTGTCCTTTCATGTCCCATAAATAAATGCAGCCGCCCTGTATACGTGCCCGTCAGGGGAACAAAATGATAAGGTTTTACTCTTAATTAAATAATAATTATAGCATCAGATTCTTTCTTTATTATTATGGTGTGGGGAGGAAGGGAGCCCGCAGTGGTGTTGGTGTCTCCGTCCCTCATGGCGGCTGCAATTTTTAAATGTTTTATTTTTTCGCAAAATGCTTATTTTTACCTCACGGAACGCCAGGGTTTTTTAAAAATCCCCACTGTCCCAATATATTTTTAAAAGACCTCAGGGTTCCGTGGAACCCCATTTGGGAAATGCTGCTCTACAATACATGTGTTACTCCTTTACTATACAACACACACATTTATATATACATACATATATAATATATGTATGTATATATAAATGTGTGTGTTGTATAGTAAAGGAGTAACACATGTATTGTAGAGCAGCATTTCCCAAATGGGGTTCCACGGAACCCTGAGGTCTTTTAAAAATATATTGGGACAGTGGGGATTTTTAAAAAACCCTGGCGTTCCGTGAGGTAAAAATAAGCATTTTGCGAAAAAATAAAACATTTAAAAATGTATATACTATATATATACCCACACACACCTCACTCCTTCCTATACACTTCTCCCTACTGTATACACTTCCCCTCACTCCTTCCTATACTCTCCCATACACTTCCCCTCACTCCTTCCTATACTCTCCCATACACTTCCCCTCACTCCCTCCTATACTCTCCCATACACTTCCCCTCACTCCCTCCTATACTCTCCCATACACTTTCCCTCACTCCTTCCTATACACCTTTCCTGCTCACTAACACCTTGCTATACTGCCATACACTTTCCTTATAAGTAGATATCCCATGCGCCCGCCTCTCCTGTCACTGCTCTCCTGCTCTGGCACGAGCTGTTACCACCACCCTCCCCAACCTCCCTCCTCACGCTCACTTCTCATGCACCTAGCTCTCCACTTTCTTCAACCGCCAGCTTTTGCCACGGGTCAGCAAGCTGCGCTAGCGGCATCTTCCCTGAACGAGCAGCGTGCAGAGCCGGGGCTTCACGCACGAGCCTCAGTGGAGCAAACAGTCTGTCTCTTCGTGGCTGCTCACCCTATCCACAGCCGCTATGTGGGAGTGGGGGGAGAGAGGGGTGGAAGAGAGCCATGGTGGAACCCCTGGGACTGCTCCGTTGAACCCCAGGGTTCCACGGAACACCATTTGGGAAACACTGATTTAATGTAACAATGTATTGTTATCATAATTCTGTGTCCAGGACATACTTGAAAACGAGAGGTAACTCCCAAAGCATTACTTCCTGGTAAAACATATTATAAATAAACCTGTTACCTTTACCCTCAATGGGGGAACAGAGAGCCACATTAGCGGGAGGGATTATCCCCTTCATTACCTTACCACAAGGTAATGAAGGTGTCAACCCCTCCCAAAACCCTCCCAGGAGGCCTAACCACCCATCTTTTGTCAACTACAAGCTTCACGCACCCCCTCTACAACCAACAAAGCAGCTACTGCTTTTTAGCGCATTTATTACCTTAGCGGTCAGCCACTAGGGTAATTAAGCAGGTCAACTCCTGAGATCCCTGACTTTAATCTTATGTATGTAGAAAAAATAAAATATACTCCTTCATAGGCACATCACAAATTTGATCTCGCCAGCCTTTAGGTGGCGGAAAAAATAAAGGAGAGTTTAAGGTGCGATGTGCATATAGAAGCTACCTGAATAGCAGTTGCTGGCAAAAAATGCAAGTTTGTGCATTTTTTTAGCTACCGCACTGCTTGTCAGAGCCAGGGTGCTAACACTTGCTAAAAAGCAATTCCCAAGCTATTTCAACATGTTATCGAAGCTTTTTGAATAGCTACACATGCAAAATTGCTTGGATACTGCACTTAACAAGCATTAAGTCACTAATCGAAGCTACCTGAATAGGCCCCAGTAAGTATTACAGAATCTGAAGTTATCATATAACTTCTTAGAAGCCTCTTTTCTAATGTATACAAATCTACATTTGCGATCCTCTCTTATACTGTAAGTCAGATTTTCCATCCCCATCATTAATTTGGTTGCTCTTCTCTGCCCTTTTTCTAGTTCCATAATGGCTCTTTATGGAGTGGTGCCTAAAACTGTACTCAACGTTCAAGTTGCATTCTTATTAATGCTTTATACAGTCAAATAATTATGCTTACTTCCCTTCCATCCATTCGCTGTTTAATGCAAGATAAGATCTTATTTGCCTTTGCAGTTACTGCATGACACTATTGTAAGCCTGCTGTCTACGAGCACTCCTTAATCCTTCTCCATCAAGGACTGACCTAATGTTTTCCCATTTAATTTTTAAGTCATCTGTATATTCTTGTTTCCCAAATGCATAACCTTACATTTATCTATATTAAACCTTATCTGCCATTTGTCTGCCCAAGTTTCCAGTCTGTCCTTCTTGAGAGAAATTACATATTGCTCTGACTTTACTACCATGCACAATTTAGTGTCATCGGCAAATATTTAGACTTTGCTCTTTATGACAACCTGAAAGTAATTTATAAACAAATGAAAAACAGGGGTGCCAGTACCAATTTTTGAGATATTCGACTTTCAACTATAGCCCAAACAGAAAAGGTTCTACTTTTGCTAACCATCTGATGTCTATCATTCAAGCAGTTTTCAATCCTGGTGCAAATAATTTCCTTTATTATGTACTGTACACTAACCTCTTACAGTGTGGCACCATATCTAAAGTCTTTGCAAAATCTAAGTAGAGCACTTCAACTGCATAACACTGGTCTAAATTCCTACTTACCTCATCAAAGAAACAAATAAGGTTAGATTGGCATGATCTAGCTACTATATTTTTCAGAATGTACAGTATGCCTTTGTGTCTCATTATACATGCCCAAATTAAAAGACACAGGGCCTCATGCAGAGAGCATCGTTATTTCAAAATTCCCCATTTTTTGTACAATTTCACGCAGAAACCGGCAGAAAATGGCGAATTACGAAAAACGCACCATTTTGTTTTTTCTATTGCTAAAACTCGCCTCGCGGCTGGCGAGAACCTCCATCTCGCCATTTTTAAAACTCTCCGAATGCAGAGAGGTACGAACGGCATGTAGCGGCTGTTCGCGCCAGGGAATTGGCGCGATTTTCTCATTTTTGCCGCGCCAGGAAAAGTTGGCAATAAAATGGCGATTTTTTTTTTACACATTTCTGAAGCGCGCATCTTTCCCATTCAAACTCGCCACACGCATCCATGTTAAACATAGCAGAATTCGCACTTTTCTGCATATGGAGAATAAAACTCTCCAAAAAAGCTACTTTTTATGAAATTCGCCAATTTGAAAATTCTATGCTCTCTGCATGAGGCCCTAAGAGCTACCAAACTTGGAAAGATTACTTTATGTCTCAACATAAGGGGAACTGTCATGGTTTTGATCCTCTCGGACACTCTATAGGGGGTGCTGCTAGGAACATTTAAGTTATTACAATTTCTCAAACAAGCTAGCCACAGGGTATCGTACATGGTAGACTATGTATCTTACACGTGACATCATACTGGTGACATCATAATACACATAGCCTTGTGGCAGATAATGAGAGTCAGAGAGCTATAAAGTTTACACAGAAAACAGACGAAGAAAGAAAGAGAGGAAGTCAGTTGGTACATGCAGAGAAAGTAAGAATGCTCGAGATGGATAGAGTCAGAAAGAATTGGGGACATCATAAGGTATTAAAGGAAAGTGATGGGAGGGAGAGTGATGAGGGTGAGGGGGAGTAAAGGTGGTAGGGGATGAGAGGAGGAGAGGAGGGATGAGGTTGGTTTCTTCGACTTCCCGAGCAATGCCATGTACTTTCAGTTAGTCCTTCATAAATCCATGTTGACTATTACTAATAATTTTGTTATCCATTAGGTATTCCTGAACATTATCCTATACTAAACCTTGACAATTTTTTATTTTTATTTCTTTCATTTATATTGATATAAGACAGGTTATTATTTATGATTATTATAATTGTTTTATTATGTTGAGTGATTATAATATACTTTTCAATATTGCTTATTGTAATATAATATATATATTTTACCTGTCTTTTATCTTTCTTTATTATATCATTTCTTTATATTCTAATCCATTCCTTGTTTTCATCTATGTTGCTTGAATGTTGGTTTTAAATTATCTCTTGCTACTACTGTTTATACTATTTTACAGTAGTTTTGCAATAAGTTGTTTATTTGTTGTTATAAGTACTATGTATACACTTGTATGTTGTTATCCTTCTCTCCCCTTCTACACACCACTATGCTTGTATAGATGGAGCGGCAGTCTCATTAATTAACCTGCAGCTGCATATAGGAGTTGCTGTTCTAAATCAATTTATTATTGACCTATCACAGTCAAGCTGGTGGTATATAGAGGTGTATGAGAGAGTTCACCACTCACTCTTTGACAAAGTCATATTTTGTTTATTTGTTGTTATAAGTACTATGTATACACTTGTACTGTATGTTGTTATCCTTCTCTCCCTTTCTACACACCACTATGCTTGTATAGATGGAACGGCAGTCTCATTAATTAACCTGCAGCTGCATATAGGAGTTGCTGTTCTAAATCAATTTATTATTGACCTATCACAGTCAAGCTGGTGGTATATAGAGGTGTATGAGAGAGTTCACCACTCACTCTTTGAAAAAGTCCCTTGTGGGATGAAACGCGTAAGAGGTTCCTAGCTTCATGATGTTTGTTCCCTTTTTTTCAATAAATTAGTCTTTTTTTCTTAGAGCTGCGTGTTGTTCTCTACTTACCTCAGTGCACCGCTTCTTCTTTTGGCTGTTCTGGTACCTTGGATGGTTGCACGTGGATTCCAGGACACACATCACTGCAGGCATTCACTCAATGGTGCTTCACCTTTATCTCTTTGGCTACACCGGATCAAGCAGTGTGACAGCAGGTATTATCATTGGCAGAGGGGACGGTGGGTGACTTAGCGTCAGCCTGGCTGTTCTCTGGATGGTCGGCGACTCTTAGCGTCACCTCACCTTACTCCTCCCCCCAGCCTGCTCCACTGGGTCTGCTTAATACGCTTGTTTAGAGTGATAGTTATATGCTGCAGATGTGTGCCATTATTTTCTAAGAATAAGACATTCTACGCTTTGGCCCTTGAGCACTGGCAGCAGAATTCTTCTGTGTTCCCTCAGGTACTTTATTTACTTTAATTTTATCAAGCTGCCTATGCACTTTTTTAACGACCAATTTATCGTTAATAAAGAGGTTGGGGCTTCCTTCTGAAGCACTATTATTGCAATTCATTCCTCTCTGGTAAATATAGAGGCAACTAATTTGCTTATTACTGTTCATTTCCCTTTCTCAAACAATTTTGCTTGCCCATCTCATATTGAAAGAAGGGTCCTATATTTTCTTTCTACACTTTTTCTAATTAGGGGACTTCTAAATATATTTTGGGGTTGATCTTACTTTGTACTTGTAACTCCTCTACTTTTAGCTCTCAGACTTATGACTATTGCTGAGGCTTGGTCAGCCTATCAATAACTTACTGGGCCACAGACACAGTATTCTGGTGACACAACAGGTTTACTTACAGATGCAGCCACCAGTATTAGAACACTTACCTGGGAAATTCTGTGAGATTCTGGGGCAGTCTCACAGTAAATGCCTCAACATGCCTACACTAATATAAATTCTTAATAACCTGTGCATTGCCAGGAATAATGATTTATAATAAATCTGTCAATATAAGTTGCAAAAGTTCTAAGTCTGATTGAAGCTTAAGGTTAATAAAAGCTTCAATCAGACTTAGAACTTTTGCAACTTTTTCTTCCTGGCAATGCACAGGTTATTAAGAATTTATATTAGTGTAGGGACCCTTGAAACGTGGTCTGCCGTGAAGTTTGGCTCAAGGGCTTACAACAATTTGGCCAAAATGTTAAACTAAAAGACCATTTTATTTATTAGTTATTTATACATGTATATTTAGGCACTGTACCGTATATAAGTGTTTCTGGATGTGCACTGAGCCTTGTCTGTGTTTTATGTTATGTCTCTGGTTTTAAATATATATTGCCATGCTCAGTAGCACTCCTCTGTGAAACTTATATGCTTATATATATGTTGTGGGTATTTTGGGGGTTCAATTTGAGCTTGTAGGTGTTCCACAGTGTTTAAAAACAGTTAGTTTTGGGAAATCCAATTTTTGAGTCGCAAAAAGTCAGATTGAAGTATGTGTTCAAGGTCGGAGAGGCTAGCGCTGTGTGCATATAATATTGTGTCATCTGCATACGTGTATTGAAGCTCCCTTACAAGCTGTAGGAAGATTATTGATGAACATTGGGAAGAGTAGGGGCCCCAGAACAGAGCCCTGTGGGACACCACAGGTGATATCCAAGGGGTTGGAGTTAGAGCCTGAGATGGACACATGTTAGGATCTACCTGACAGGTAGTAATGAAACCAGTTTAAAGCATGTTTCCCTATTCCAGAGCACTGGAGTTTGTTGTACTTGTTGTACTTTGGTCACATCATGCGAAGCAAGTCGCTTGAGAAGGACGCTTGGAATAACTTGTGGTAAAAGAGGAAGAGGCCGCCCAAGAACTCGCTGGCTAGATACCATCAGGCCTCTCAGGTAACTACCACTAAGGTAATGAAGGAGTTAACCCCTCCCGCAACCTTTCCGGTAGGCCTAACCACCCACCCTTGGGATACTATCTCCTTCCCGACCCCCTACCCCCAATAAACAAGGTACTCTTGCTTAACCCCTTCATTGCCTTAGCATCTAGCTGCTAAAGTAATGAAGCTGCTTTTGTTTTATTTTAATAATACAGTGTAACGGGTGTTCCCTGTGAATACAGGCGCTACTACTGCTGTATGTACCTGTAGGGCTTGCAGGAACCTATTACTCCGCACTGAGAGGCTGGGGTATATATGTATTTCGCAATCTCGTGGTGCAATGCCTCCACCTGAGAGGGATCCCGACAGAGCGGGAGGGGGTCCTCACAGGACACAACCCAATAACACACAGTTGATATATTGAAGCAAGAATAAACTTTACTGTACATATATCTTATACTCTATAAGTCCCAACAGTCATTCACTCCCACTTGTGAGTATATACCCTTTTGCCCCCCCCGTGTACCCCCACACCGTGTCCACAGTATAACCCTTGTCCCGTGGTCAGCGCTGCCACTATGTGTGAGTACTCTGTAGTTGGTGCACGTGCTTAACAATACCTGCCCAGTGCGGCGGCACCTGGGCGTTCAAAGGATCCGAAGACCTCCTGGGCGACGTCCGGTTCCAGCATCGTGGTGCTCGATCAGGGCTGTCCACCTGAGTATAGTTCCGCTCTCTCTGCAGAGTAGGCCTTATCCCAAGCCTCTTGGTAGGAAGCACAGCGTCCGCTGTGTCCCTGGCTGTCACTGTATACTCTAAGGGGGCAGGGTCCCTAACCTAGGGCCTGTCCTGAAGCACCACAATCTTACTGTGTGGTTTAGGGCCTAACTGGGGCCTAGGGGCTGATGGCCTAATGCAGTGGGTCACTGACCACTGAACCCTCACCTCCTTCCCCTAGTCTCTCCTGGCGCCGACTGAACTAGCGTGGACTGAGCGCGCAAAATGTATATCCCTCTGCCTGCCGAGATCCCTGTGCTCCTATTGGCCCTGCTTGGCAACGTGTGCGCTGGCCCCTATGCCTGTTGGGGGTTGTAGTCCCTGCAGCACTCTCCCTGCCTTTGTGCAACTTGTAATGGCCGCCGGAGCTCCAACTGCGCAAGCGTGAACTCGCGCAAGATAGTGCCACCCTGCACGGCCACCGCTGGTCCCCACACTACTCCCGGCACCCGCCGAACACCGTCGCTGCTGCACCAGAAACGCGCGCACACTTGCCCGCACCTTCGCGACCCCGCAAGCCTGACGAAGCACAGAGGTGGGTAGTACAGTGCGAGGGGGGTCCAAACACCCAGAGGGGGACCTGGCTACATCCTCCCCCTTGTAAAACCCCAATGACCTCACTGGGACAACATGGCTTATGCAACTATATACACGTAGTTAAAATAATGAAAAATGCATAACAATTACAATCTACACATGTCAACGTATACTATATCGTATAGGACAGTGAACATAGTGATCACAGACTGTATTTTGCTACGAGACCACTGCTGAGCCTCATAGTGGGGTGCCCCAATTTGATCATAGGTTACCCGGTTTGGAGGGTACCTAACGTTTTGGCTCTTTCGGAGCTGTTCTTCAGCAACTCCCTCTGGGGAGTAAGAGGTACAGTCCTGAGGCTCAGCCTATTCCCTTGAGGGGAGAAATGTCTCTGAAAAGTCTCTGTTTGGTACAAAGCATGGGCTTTGTGGATCCAAAGACTGGCTCGCGGGAGCCACCTTAGAAGGCATTGGCCTATGGGGCCCTTTACCCGTAGCTCCCCCGGGAGATGCCCCTTCAGTGGGAGGGTCCCATTGAGAGGGTCCTTCCATAGGATCTTCAGAAGTTTCAGAGCTGGTATGATTATTTACAGTCTCTTGACCAATCTCTGATGAATCTGACTCACCATTCAGCGGTGTAGTCGGTATTTCGGGTTCATCATCTCCTATTTGTGGGATGGGAAGTAGATGATTTTGGTGCCAGACCTTTACCCGGCTTTCAATGTCTTTCATACGATAGACCGGGAGGCCCGGCATCTGTGACTCTACCTCGTAGACACCATCGCGCCATCGGTCAGCGAGTTTATGTTTTCCAGAGACTCCCAAGTTGCAGAGCAGCACAGCGTCCCCAGGACGAATTTCACGATATTTGACCTTATGGTCATATCGCCTTTTGTTTCGGCATTAAGTTTATCAACAGCCTTCTCGGCCTGTTGGTAAGCCTGTTGCAGATTGTCCTTAAGTCTTTGCACATACAGTATTTGAAATGGGTAGCATTATGTATCCCATCCGTCTAGACCCGCAGGCTTCCATCTACTGGCAGTCTTGCCTCTCGCCCAAACATAAGGAAGTATGGAGAGAATCCCGTTGACTCGTGGCGGATACAGTTGTACGCGTGTACTAAGGCTTCCACGTGTCGACTCCATTCCATCTTCTGAGCACACTTCAGGGTTCTGAGCATATCCAATAAGGTCCGATTAAATCATTCTGGCAGAGCATCTCCTTCGGGATGGTATGGAGTCGTCTGGGGTTTAGCAATGTTCAGCATTTTGAGCAATTCCCGAATCAGAGTGCTCTCAAAATCCCGGCCTTGATCGGAGTGAAGGCAATTTGGAAGACCATAGTGGACGAAATACTTCTCCCATAGAATTTTTGCCACTGTGATGGCTTTCTGGTCTTTAGTGGGAAAAACCTGAGCATACCGTGTATAATGGTCCGTGATGACCAACACCTTGCATATTCCTCTGGTGTCGGATTTAATGCACAGGAAGACCATGCACATTAGATCCATTGGGCCAGAACTTTTCAGATGGCCCATGGGCGCGGCTAGGGTGGGCAGGGTCTTGCGTTGTATACACCGGGAACAATGGCGACAGTGGTGTTCTACCGCTTCTCGCATCTTGGGCCAGAAAAAATGGTCTCGGACCAACCCAAAAGTCTTCTCTACACCGAGATGTCCATATTCATCATGTAGGGACTTTAACACCATGTACTGTATGTTCCTAGGTAGGACAAATTGTCGTCTATCCGGGTGGTTTTGGTATTGCACCACCCGATAGAGTAAACAGTTGTCAATTTCAAATTTGTCCGCATCCCGCAGGAGCAAAGCAATCAAGACTCTGGGAGCACGCTTTAAGAGTGCTGGGTTCTTCTTTTGAACGGCTTGCCTAATGATACTGATTACAGGATCTCGTATTTGGTTGTCTACCAGGTCTTTCCACCGTATTACTTTGTCCTGAGTTATGTACATCCCCTTTGGATCACAATAAGCGGCGGGAATAGCCTGCAATTCCCATCCTAAGGAGTCCGCAACCCTCAATTCCGAAAAGGCCACGCGATAATTTTTAATGGTGGCGGTGCTCACATAGCTTGCATCCCCGGCCCCGGAATTTCTTCCCACTGATCATCATCGGGAGTAGCACACAGTCCGGGTCGTCGGGATAGAGCATCAGCTGCAATGTTAAGGGGACCCGGCTTATACTTCAGGGTGAAGTTGTAGTTCGCTAGGGCTGCCAGCCATCGGTGACAGGTCGCGTCTATTTTGGCGGATGTCGTGAACGTGAGGGGATTGTTATCCGTCCGTACTTCGAAAGTAACGCCGTAGAGGTAATCATGAAGTTTTTCCACAGTGGCCCATTTGAGCACCAGAAACCCCAACTTGTGCACAGGTATTTTTGTTCACTGGGGGTCAGACTACGACTGACATAGGACACAGGCCGAAGACCCTCTGGGTTCTTTTGATGTAGAACGGCGCTTAGTCCATTGAGACTGGTGTCCACGTGCAGAACATAGGACTGTTCTGGATCCGCATATGCAACCACCGGTGCTTCCGTCAGACTTTTCTTCAAATTCAGGAAGGGCCCTTCACATTCGGCCGGCCACTTGTCACCGAACGGTTGACAGGCCGAGGTGGCATTTCGCCCTGTATCTTCAGGATATATCTTTAAAAGATTGTTGAGAGGTTTAGCTCAACTGGAGTACCCCTCCACAAAACGATGGTAATATCCACAAAAACCCAAGAAGGATCATAGCTCCGTGACACTCTCGGGACGAGGCCAGTTCACTACCGCTTCTACTTTGGCCGGATCGGTGGCAATTCCTTGGGCAGACACGTATGTCACCGAGGTGTGACAGAAATGACACTGGTCGAGCGACAACTTCAACCCTTCTTTACCAAGACGGTCCAGCACCTTAGGCAGCCGCTCTTCATGCTCTTCCAGGATCTTCCCGAAAACAATGTCGTCCAGATAGACTAGACACTCCCGAGGGTTCATATCACCGATAGTTTTCTCCATCAGACGTTGGAAGGTGGCAGGGGCCCCGCATATGCCTTGGGGCATGCGCGTAAATTGGTAGAAACCCAGGGGGCAGACGAAGGCTGTCTTTTCCTGGTCTTCTTCACTCATGGGTACCTGGTAATACCCAGATCGTAGGTTGAGAATACTAAACCATTGGCTCCCGGTTGGAGCATTTAGAATCTCTTCAATACGAGGAAGATTGTATTGATCGGGTACCGTACGATTGTTCAGGGTTCGGTAATCGACACACAGTCTTACGGATCCATTCTTCTTCCTTACTACCACATGGGTGAGGCGTAAGGACTCAGAGACTCCGTCACAATCCCTCCAATCTCCATCTCTTGCAGGACGTTCCTTACATCGTCCACATCCCTAGGGGTGATGCAACGAGAGCGTTCATGGAACGGAGTAGCGTCCCTCAGTCTAATGGTATGCTGGGCGCTGCGACTGCAACCCACATCCATCTCACTCATTTGGATATACACAAGTTCGGAGAGGAATTTTAATCGCCAACTCCCTCACTTCGGGTATTACTCTGTACCCTCTCTCGACATCTTCCTCAGAGGTACTTTCCAGGGAGAAAAATGGTCGGACTCATCTCAATCGGGATAGCAGCACCAAACGGCCATGCGTTGCACTCCCCCTGGTAAAATGGTCGTCAGTCCGGCTTGACGGTTGTAGAGATCCCCATGATGTGCCAAAACATATATCTTGTTGCACTCTTCCTGGAGGACGGGATCAAGGAGTGGATTGGCCATGGGCAATTCGTTGGTTTCTTGCAGATACGCCCTGATTACAGCTCGCACTATATCGGTATTCGTTCCCAGGATAATAGGGTATTTGGACTGTTCTTGCGGTTCAGGACCTACCATTGCTCCCACCTTCATGGGGTGTTTCTTCCCAGTGTTCAGTTGGAGTATTTCCAATTGAACCTGTACGATCCCATCAATGGGGTAATCTTCATTGCTCAGCCCCCTCACCTTCATGTGTTCTGCTGACTGTAAGGGGTGGTGATTGAGATGCTGATCATAGAACTTCCGGTATATGATGGTCACTTGTGATCCAGTGTCCAACAGGGCCGATGTGTAGACTCCCTCCAATACAACTCGCACGATGGTGGACGAGTCCACCCGACTGTAAGCATCTAATGGTGAGGCTTGATCACTGGGGCTGGGATCAGGAGGGGCCTTGGCTGACCCATGAGGGGTTCCTATTTCAGACTCTGCCGTCTGTACGTGGCAGACCATGGACCGGGCTGAATTTCTTCTATTGGGGTTTTTTTCCTCTGGGTCTTCCTTCTCTGGACAGTCACTGGAGAAGTGGCCCTTCTTACCGCAGCCATAGCAGATGATGTCACTGTGTTCAGGATGAGCCTTGTACGTAGGAGATGCTCTTCCTGAGGTTTTGGCCTCTATGCCTTGGACGTGGTGATGGACTCCTCTTTCTTCTCAAGTAGACCTCCTTCTTCTCAAGTAGACCCCTTGCTTTTCGGGGTAGATGACCCTTTGGGTTTTGGGGAGAATGTAACAGAGCATGTGCTTCATGGACCTTCAACTGCCGTAACAATCTGGTGAAGGTAGGAGGGCTCCCTTCCATGAGGCTTCTGCGGATCATGTTGGCTATGGGGTGAGTTGAGCTTAAGCCTCACAGATACTGTTTACGAAGAGCTTCATCCATCCCAGAGGTGGGAATCAACTTGCGATTGAGTAGGGTCCCTAAGACCAGTTGAAGGCGGTGGATGAAGGCCGACAAACCTTCCCCTCTTTCTGGTAGAGAGTATAGTGCCTGGTCCAGATTGCTCCTTCATCTTCCGCTAACCCATATGCTTCCAGCAGGAATTCCACCAACATCTGCAGCGTCAAGTCTGGGTATTTATCCCTGTGGATGGCCACAATGGTAGAAGCTGGCGGCCTAAGGCATTCCATGATGCGGTGTCTTTTTACTGCGTCAGTGCATGACCATTCCACCATTACTTTTAACGTATTCTCCTTCCAAGAGTCTATCCCTTCTTCCCCCTGGGGTATCAGAAGCACTCCAGAGAAGGCTTTGAGTTTACGGTAATTTTGGGACTGGGATGCCATGGCTATGACTTCCACAAATTGCGGCTGGGTCATCCCCATTACTGAGCCTTCATTATTTAAATGACTGTCACTGATAGGTGACCGGAGGTTTGCCCCACGGGGAATGGGAGTTGGCGTAGGGGGCGGACTTTCGACCCAACTGGTAGCTCCGGTGAAAGCGCTTGGGGTAAAGGAGACCTTGGGAGGAAGAGGGTCTACCTTGTTTGGAGTACTGGACACCGGGGCAGTGGGTTACCAAGTACTGGTGGACGGTTCGTCAGGCACCTGTTGGGTCTGGGTATTATATACTGATATAAACATTTCCCGGATTTCAGGTAAGTCCGGTCGCAGGGCCTGTGTTCCTCGATCTGACGAAGCGATCCATTCACGAAATGCGTAATCCTGTGTTGGTGGAGCTGCATCATTTTGTTTGGACACCAGAAGCCACCGTATCCCCTGAGGCAGGCCCACGTCACAGGCCCTGCGACCGGCCGCGCGAACAGGGAGTTTCCTGGCGGAGCTTACCAAGTGGACACGGAGGCTGGCAGTGTTGTACTTTTATGTAAATTCTTCATGCTAACGTTTATGTTTGAATAAACTACCCATTTCTTTACACATCTTGTGGCTTTCGCCCTCTGTTTGGTACTTCTTGAGAGGGATTACCCCGTGACAACCAGTTGTTCATCCCTGATGTGACAGGGATCGGTTTCTGAGGTAAGAGCTGAAAGAAACTGATAGGAAGGGCTCACACATGCCCATGTGAGTAGAGCTAGTATTAGTATTTTTTATCACACCCTGCCATCCCCTTGTGTGTATATCTGTGGTCGTACCTTCTTTCTGCTTATCAGTCTTTTGTTGTTGTTGTTTTTTATGCGCTCACCACTCTTCTCTAACCACTTGTAGAATAAATGCCTTTCTAAAATGTTAAATCTTTGTTGAACCCATATAATATGTTTTTTGATAATATATATCTTAATTGAGACCATATTATGATCACTGTTTCGCAAATGCTCCTGGGCTTGAATATTTGTTACTACTTCTACATTGTTTTATATTACCAAATCTAGTAC